>NC_044495.1:45876293-45903793 GCF_902362185.1 Chanos chanos
GCAGAGTGAGCCTGTCAGCCCAGGCCTGCAGTAAGAGTTTATGAGCTCTGTGTTTACTTTCCACATTTCACTTTAAACACTATCTGAACATGCATCCAGTGAAACTAAACTTTTTGTAATGAATATATTCCGTAAAATCAGATGAACTGCTGTAAAAACATTTTGCTTTGGAAGGTTTTGTGAAATAATGATTTCAGCAGCTCAGAGCCATGAAAAGAAAGGGAAATATGCTTTTAGGGGTATGAAATAACAGAGCACATGTAATGTGACAGGTCATGTATGAAAGTGTGTTTGTGTGATTATCTAAGTTTATGCCACCTGCAGCACTTCTATTCAAATCACTTTTTTCTCAGGCAAAAAAAGAGGGAAAATGGATGATGCACTGAACCTAAAACCAAACTGACAAAGTTACTGCTGAATTATAAGTCATTTAAAGTGAGTTTAATCTGCTCTAGTGGAAATAGCTGCGTCTCGTGAGTCAGTCAAAGTTTCTGTAAAAATGGGCTACAATTGTGCATCAGATTCAGTATTAATGAATTAGACAATTTTTAAAAAAAAAAATAAGCAAATGAGATCACTTTTTTGATTGTTTTGGATTCCTGATAGTAAGTGGTTTATAAAATAGATTGGTCCTGCCCTTCAGTGAAAGGAGAGATATTTTTAGTGGTAATATTTTTGGTAAAATATTATTTTGGTAAAAGTAAAAGTCCTCCACTCAAATTTCCTCTCGATTTAAAGCAACTGTAAACGTATTTGTCTTTAAATGTTCTAAAGTATCAAAAGTACTGTGATTATTATAGCTATAATGTTGTTATTTCAACAGTAATTTTCTCTCTTCTTGCTTAATCTACCCATTTTAGATGACAAGGCTCTGATGTCTGTCTGGACACACATAACAGTTAGTATAAGCTCATTCAATTGGTCTCTGACAAGGAAATTAATATTACCATATGTAGTCCACGTGCAGGTGGACAGTTTCCATTAGGGAGATCTGAGTGGCTGCAGACATGAGATAAACAGGATTTGAAAATGTGCAAACTTTCCTTTTAAGATATATTTTAAAAGTTGACGTACATTATAAACAGGTTAATAACGTAGCAAAGTTTGTGTGTTATATCAACAAACCTGTAAAGCAGAGTGATACCATCCCAGTGCTGTTCTACTGCATATCAGAACTCACGGAATGTCTTTCATTCAAATTACCTGACCGGTAATTATACTTAAATAATTATACTGCTGTACAATATCAGACAATTTTAGCAGTTTTTAACACCAAAGTAACAACAAGATCTGTGAGAGTAAGAAACAACAGAATTGTGTGAATGTCATGACATCAGAAAGAAGTGTAGTGGAAATGTAGTGGAATGAAAGTAAAAAAAAGTATCCAGACATGGTAAAACTGACTTAAGTAGCCTATAGATAACTGAAAAACGAATCGTACTTTTACTCAGTGATGGATTACATTCACTTCATTTCCATCCACTGTTTATAGTCCAGTTTCTAAATCATGAGACTTACTCTCACTCATCTCCCTCTTTTTTTCTTCCCTCTGTTTTTCTCTTTTTGATTCATAAACACTTCTTATGTGGCAGTATGAGTCACTATGCAGTGACTCTCAGGAGTCATAACATGTTTAAACTTGCTATTCAGTTTGTTTTGAGAGTCAGAGATGGGAGCTAGATCTCCTTACTAGACTGCATGGCTCTGCACTGTTCTTTACTGAAAAACGTTATGACATGATTCTGTTTTGTGAAACTCTTTGGACTTTTACAGTCTGTCCAGCGCTATGAAGAGAGCACACTAAAGAAGCAGAACCTTTTTCATTACACCTGAATCCCCAGGCCAAATCAGGTGCTTTTGTATATAATTTTACAATTAGGAGAGAGAGAGAGAGAGAGAGAGAGAGAGAGAGAATAATTGGGATAAAAAGATTATTACCAGCATTTCAAACAGTCACCATTTCTACTGCTTTGTGATATTCCTCATTCATTTAACATATGTACATATTTTCCATTAGCATTATAACCAGCAGCAGGGTCTCTGTAGATGATGTTTAGATTAATGTTAATGCCATAAAGGCTGAGGGGCTAAAGGGGAGCACAGAGAGTGTGCACTGTTCATCATCAAAAACAACCACTGACTTGAGCTGAAACAGGCTGTGCAAAAACACGTGCCCCTAGTGGACAGTTAAAGTACTGCAGAGACTGCTGTAACTCCACAGATGTATAGGTCGCCCATGTGAGAGGCCGCAGGAAGGGAGTGGATGTTTGATATTAAAGAAGACAGAGGATGTTTGACACTGTTATTCTGATTAACACTCTATTTCTTCTTCTTATTATTATTGTAAATGGAAAAGAGAAAAGCAATCAAAACATACAATGGTCCTTGTCGAACGTGCACATCTTTTTCCGCTTAGAATGATATGACTTTCCGAACCCTAAAACTATGGCTGGGATTGGCTGTTTATATGATTAGTAATGATGGGTGAGGATAACTCTAAGATTATTACTATCAATGATGAGATCATGTCAGCTTTACAAGCCTACATGTTTACGACGCTTTAGCATAGCCTGACATATGACACACTCTAAACACACCATCACGGTGTGAACTGTGTGTGTGAGATGTGTGTGTAACGTGTGTGTATGTGCGTGTGTGTAAGGGGTGTGTGCGAGATGTGTGTGAGTGAGGGATGCATGAGTACGTGCTGTGTGTGTGAGGCATGTGTGTATGTGCGAGGTGTATGTGTGAGTAACAAGTGTGTATGAAGTGTGTGTGTGAGGTGTGTGTGAGTAGTGGGTCTGGGGGCTGTACTTGTGTAATGTGTAAAGACATGTCTGTGTGAAGATTTACTCAGGACCAGACAGATGGTGAAAATGCAGTCCTGAACTTTATGGCCCTAACACAAAATATAATCAACAAGAATAAACCTGCAGAGTTTTTTTAATGAATTTGTCTCCCCCCTCTCTGTCTCTCTCTCTGGCTCCTTCTTTGTCTTCACACCTTTACACTTGTTGGCAGTGTTTCTCTGTGACACCATTTAAGCTGTTAAATTCCTAAATAAACATGGGGGGTCAATATGTCTGTCAGGGTTCACTTAATCAGCCTCTCCACACATCTGAGTACTGAAGTACTGCTCTCACCTTTACTCTCACAGATCTTAGAACTGTTCTCTCCTTTACTCTCACTGCTCTGAGAACTGTTCTCCCCTTTACTGCCACAGATCTGAGTACTGTTCTCTACTTTACTCTAACTGATCTGAGAACTGTTCTGTCTTATTCTGTCTTTCAGTGAGAGACAGTTCATCCAGAGAGTTCATTAAAGGACCCAATTCTCAAATCTTGCATGGCTGTGTAAAATCACTGGTCACACCGTGAACCCCCTTTCTTTGTTTGCCAAAGAATTTATTTATTTGTGCATGCATTGAATAGATTGGGGGAAAAACTGTTGGTTCAGTTAGTACTGATGACTGATCTCCAGAGCAAGATAATGAGGAACAGAAAACCAGTGGCTTAAATATAACACTGTGACCTATAATCTATAATCTATGATGTATAATGTGTGCTGTTGAATTTAAAATCTTTCACATTTCCTGTTAAAGCTTAAACTAGATCTGCTATACGGTGTATATTACTTTTCCTTGGCAGAACACACCTATTTTTTAAAAAAAACAAACTAACTAAACTGTGCTCTTTGAGGCCATGGTGTTATCTAAATGAATTGGCAGTGGATCTGAATACTGTGATGTGGGCTACAATACATGACCAGTTTAATATTAAATAAATAAACGATGCAACACATAGAATGTAGGAATACAGATGAATTCATATGATCATGGATGCCCCTACTCCTTCCCAAAGATGTTTTTACTTCCTGAAAAACTGCTCTCAGAAGGGTGAAACGGACTGGCTAATGCTACCAGGATTGGTTTAAAATTTTGTTTTTATTCATATTGCAATTCATAATTTAAATTCAGAATGCCACTCTGCCTGTTCTCCTGTCATACATTCTCTTTCTCAGTGTGATTAAACAGAATTCAGAGAGTTCTGTGACAGAGTGACTCTACATTGTAACATTTTTCATTCTCAGCTGCTACTGCTCTAACTTCTTCAAAGGCAAAGTTCCACACTACTTTATTCTGTTCTGTTCTATTCTATTCTATTTTATTCTGTTCTACCTTAACATGTAGGGTTTAATGTTAGCTTCAATATTTGAACTAAATAAATAAATAATATTTAGTTTGAATAACACAAACATTAGTTTGATGTTAGGTTAGGTGGACAGTATGAGTTATACAGGGCTTAACTGCAATAATGAATAATACGTTATTATATTAAAACATAAGCAGGGGAGTTTTATTGGCTAATAGAGTAACCTCTTTTCTTTTTAGTTTGATTTCTGGTTTGCAATGTTTAATTTTTATACTAAAGGAGGAGAAACTGAAACACAAAAACTTACTCATTTTATTTTACTCTGTTACTCTGACCATAATAACCGCCTGACACCCACTCCCCTGCAACAGAAATGTCTAAGACACATTTAGATTGTGACTTAACTAATGTCTGAACCCATAGGCTATATTCTGGTTAAATATCCAAGAGACATTGCAATATTTTGTTGGTTCACAGCTAAACTTACTGCAGTTTGGCCCAGAACTATTATATATTATTTAATGTGGTGTTGGTACTAATGTAGTATTTGTGCCAGGTTTGATATAGTATTTGTTTTGTACATCTTAATCTGGGCTTTGGAATTATTTATCAAATGGGTATGTTATGGTGGTTAGAAGTAACTTTGTTTTATTTTTTGTACTGTCTTCTATGTTTACTGTTCGAAGAAAAAAAAAAGACAAAAATCACAAGAAAGGAAAAAAGACCCAAACAAACTGTTGTTGCGGATTCTAACATAGTTCTGGAAAGAAAGTGATGTGGCTCCTACACCCCAGTTAAGGTTGAAATTCATGTATATAAAGTTAAAGATGTAACTTACCACGTGCGGTGTGTCAGAGGGAAGTAGCTGAAGCTTTTATCTTGGCATGAAGTTGAGCTCAGTGTCTCCTCAGCAGATTTACAAAGCCTATGGAAAGACTACTCCCCATCTGTCCCATGGCCCTCCACAGTCAACCGTCAGTGAATCAGTTCTTTATTGACTTCAGCAAGTACTCATACTAACAGAATGACTCAGTTCTTATTATAAACCATAAATAAAGCAACTGTTAAGTTTCCACCCCTTCAGTAAACAGTTGGTGGAGACACTTGTTGTAAACTTGTTAGCATTATCTCTCGAATCCAAATGAACACCTGATCGTTTGGACTTGAGTCCTACTCAAGGTTACAGTTTGATTATTTCACACTTCAAATGATAGAGTTCAGAGTTTTAGCGTTTTTTTCTCCCCCAGCTTCTATTACAGTTCTCCGCCCACAGTTTTCACATGGTTTCTGCCTGCCTATAAGGTCACTGCGTACATTAGACTTCCCTAAGAACATGTCAACTGTGAAGGATGTCAAACCTGTAAGTTTAGGGTTTCTTTAAGTCTGGTCCTGGAGGTCCAGAGGTTTTTTGTTTTTGCCCTCATCTCCTAATTACAGCATTATTTTTACCTTTGAAACAAGTGTGTTCACTCTTGAGCCAGAGACCACTGTCTTCCGTCGAAATAGAAAAACCAGCAGGACAGAAGTTGTTTTGATGAATCCCTAGCCATTGTATTTAATCTACATGTCCTCACTGTAATCAGAAGAAAGAGCTGCTATTTTTGAGAAAACAATGGGTTAAAACTCACGTGCACATTTGCAACATAAGATTTTGTCAACAGAAGTTTCATGAGGAGGGGCAAGAACTTCTTAGCTATCGACTAGCTAACGGCTAACCAACAAGCTGGCACAAGCTGTCTACACATTAGAGAGATATATTTCACAATCAAACTTTAAAAAATAACTTGGAAAATGAATGAATGTAAGAATTATACACTGATTTATTACTGCACTTTCCAAATGCCAAGGGGGTAAGAACTAAATAAACTCAGCAGTGAGTGGATGGGCAGAGTTTACTATTAGAGAACTGGAGAAAATGTTTACTATACATACACTAAAAATCATAACTTGTGAGTCTCACTGCATTTTGGGATTTGGTCCCATCCGCCGGCTTTATCAGCACTGGTTTCCCGGACCTCTCAGTCATAGCTGTGGGTGTGTTGACATATTGGCCTATCCCAGCCTCTGTATTATCAGAGAGGTCAGAGGGTGTCAGAGAGTGTTTTTCTGTGTTTTGCTCCATTAATTTCCCATTTTATTCTGACAGATACCACAGTCCCTGACAATAAAAATCAAGTCTAAGAAACGTGACCTTAGCAGAGGAGGTCTCTGTAATGTGTTTGACAGAGGGCAGCCTCGTTCCAGCATGAAGGTAATTTTCCTTCCACGGTATAAAATGTTTTGCTTTATGGATCTGGAGTGATTTTTCGTTTATGCTCTGTCAGAAATGGGCTTCCTTTCTCTCACTGTAAGAACCTGTGGTCGTTGAAAAGCAGTAAATTCTGTCACAGTGGAAGACCATCTGAATGGATTTAAAAGTGTTACTAAACCAAGGGGTGTCTTCTCATCCAACAGTCTTTTTCCAATTCAGTCCTTTGATCTATAAAATGAAAGTTGTGGAGAAACATTTGCAGATCTTTAATTTCATAATAGAAGACAAAAAAAAAGATAAAAATGTCAGAGGTGTAGAATTTCCATAGTCATTATACTGTGTTTTCTGTTGAAACATCTCAGTGACAGTTTTCTGGCACGTAGCTTTCCTCATCCTGGGTTACTGACACTGACTCTCACACATAGCATGTGGCTGCAGTTTTGGTTTCGGTTTCAGCTCAGTGTTACTTTCACTTTGACTCTGAGTTCGATTCTATGAGACTCTCCTGGTAAAGTGATGCCACTGGCTCTGAATCGCTAGTTATTGAAAATGACTGAAATTGAGACAAACCTGGGACCAAACAATCAACAGATTAAAAATGCTTGGTCACAATGTTTTTGTCACTTAAATAAAGTAGCTTCAGATAAATTTAGTGGTGGGGCAAATATGGTCAGTCTTTTTTGTCAATATTCTACTGCTTCCAGGGGTGTACCTCACAGGTAACAGAAAATTATAACTACTGAATGCACACAGTACATTAGAAGAATATCTGCTATGGAGGTCTTTGCATGGGCCCATTTATTACATATCCCTATATGCTGTATTTAGCATTGTCTGCTGAGTCTATGGTTACTGTATGGGACCTCAGCATAGTTTTTCCTACCAACAGAAGAGGAGCAGAGGAGGAAGTAACTTCAACTGACTTTGAGATTAAGTATGCTGGGGATTCAGTTCTAGTGTTTCATTTTGAAAACAATTACATCTATTGGAATGTTTAGTTGCCTTGCATACTTTTCTGTCTTCGCCTCTTGGTCTTGTATTTCCTGATCTAACCCTAGAGACTCGGTGTAAAATTCTTTTCTTTAGAGAGATAGATGAGCTTCTTTGTTGATGAGCCAATCCAGAGATCAGGGCTGGATCTATTAAATTCCACTTTATTGAAAACTTGACATGCTGCGCAATTCTGTGCCATCTTTAAGGCAGACCCAGGGTGGTTTTCCATTGCACATTAATGGAGAAATTGTGTAAATCTTATCTACGGGAGAACAATGTCAGGAGACCAGGCAGTGCACAGGCACCGTCATACCATTGCAGGGACGTGTGTTGTTTAACTCCGCTGCCTTGGCAACAGGCCAGAGAGGGAATTGGATTTTAGGCAGCAATCCATCAATCTGCCACTCCCTCCCCAAACCTGTCACCTGCTAACTGTACCCTCCTGGCCTCCCCATACCCCTTACCAACGCCCCCCCAACACACACACACACACACACACACACGCACACACACACACACACACACACGCGCGCACAGGCCCAGACCAGAGAGACTGACTAAGAGAGCTACTCCGGTCTTTCATTTTCATTTGAATGCAGAGGTTTAACGAGGCCCAGTCCATTCATGCCTCTGTCTTCTACAGTGAGTGGGTCTGAGGCTGAGAACAGCACTTATCTGTATGTGAACTTCAGTCACGCTCGAATAATTCTACACATCTACATATTACTTTTGATAGTTAAAAATTGAGGTGTTAGCTAGAGAACAGGGGTGCAGGGTAGCAGAAATACACAACCAACATGCAGAGATATAAATACAGGCTCCCACACACTGAGACACACTGAAACACACACACACACACACACACACACACACACACACTCACACACACACTCACACACACACAGTAAATATTAAAAATAAACTCATTTCAAAGGTTTCCAGATTTTCAAGGGAAATCACTGTTTTAGGCATAACACAGTTGCTGGGATTGAACACAAAAACACCACTATACAGACTAAACACAGACACAGACACACACACACACACACACACATAAAAATAATTCTCATTTCCCTCTCTCTCACTCTAACTCTCTCATACACCCACAGGCACACGCACCCACACACACGCGCACACACACACACACACACACACACACACACACACACACACACACACACACACACACACACACACACACACACACACAGAGAGAGACCCTAATTTACTATGTCCTTTGCCCAGTAAACTCAAATGACTGGATAGATGACTAGAGAGTGACAGCTATCCATACCCTTTCCCGTCAGCGATCACAGGGCTCAGAATGAAACAGAGACAGAGAGAGGGAGCCACCTGAGGATACTGGGACAAGGTTTTACACTCAGCCATACCTCAGGACTTAGTTATTCTCTTTTTATCAGTCCTTTTTCATAAAGAAGGAGGGGCACATTCCTTTGCGCCCAGGGTAGTTTGATTATGGTTTAATACCTGGGCATGATGAATGAGAAATGTATTGTTTTCCTCTGTTTCTTAACAGTTATCATAGTATGATTTATATTCAAATCTCCCTTACGTACTGCTATGGTACAGGAGACCAGGATAGAATAGATTTACAACACACAACAATAAAGAAAGCACTCACTTAATAAACAGACTAAGCATTATCTATAGCTTAACAGCACAACATTTATAAAATGAGGTGAAACATAGAACTGTGTCACTCCACACACAACTCACAGAAACACAGCTGACCAATGAGAGAAAGGTCTTCACTTTCACTACACACAAACACAGAGTGAGATAATATGGACAGAGATGAAACATTAGCACACATCAGCGCATGCAAGTGTACCCACACACCCATACAAACACATGTGCACGCGCCCACACACACACCCCCATACTCACACACACACCCACGTACACACACGCACATACAAACACGTGTGCGCGCGCACACACACCCACACACACACACACACACAAACACTATATATATGTGTATATATATATATAAATACATAAATGTAGTATAAAAATACATCCAAATGTGTTCACAAAATAGCATATTTATGTTCTGAAGAACCCACAGGAAAATAGATTGTTTTTTGTCAGGCTTAAGTAAGTTATGGTCCGTGTTGTTAGTAAAATCCCATTTCATTGCGGATATTAATTATTCTGGAGCAATGTGTGCAGAAAGTCGACTTTACCTGTGGACTCTTCATATGCTGGCTGGGAACACTGTTACTTCACCCCAAATAAAAACACTAACATCACAAAAAACAAAACTCAGATCGCAACAAAACCAAAATCCCAAAGCAAAGTTACTCCAAAGAAGATCAAGTGACAACAGATAAAATAAAAAAATAAATTAATCAATCAACTAAAATGTCTGGCTTAAAACCACAACACCCAGAGTTAGTAAAAAATGAACCAGCCTCACGGCACGACAGCAAAACCAAAACCAGGTACACAAGTGTACGCAAAGCAATGCACAAGAGAAAGTGCAGAGAAGAAAAAACAACAACAACAACAATGAAAAAAGCGTGTCTAAAGACAGGTACATTATGACCATATGTAGATCACATTTACAGAGAAGAGGGAAGGAAAGTCAGAGATACGTGTTGCAGATATTTACTGTTTCATCATAGTCCCACACTCCCTGGGAGTCCGGCAGATGATCAGAGATCACCCTATCCTGATCGTATAGCCAGCGGTGAACAGCATGAGCCTAAAAGGACATACGACATAAAGACAGGAGGACTGTTAAATCTCAGCAGAGCAGATAGAGTAACAGAGAGAGGGGGGGGCAGAGAGAGAGGGAAAAAGAGAGACAGGGAGAGAGAGACAGATAGAGATTCAAAGAGACAGAGTGAGAGAGACAGGCAGAGACAAAGAAAAAAAGAATAAGAAAGAGAGAAAGAGAGAGAGAGAGGGAAAGAGAGGATGCCTTGTCTGAATCATTCAAAATAGTTATCAAGCCTCCGTCCTCTGGTTTTTCACATAATGCTGTATTGCCTTTGGTGGCGAGTTGACTCCAATCTGTTTATTGTGTAGTCAAGATTGGATTATGGCCTCTTCTGTGTGTGTGTGCAAACATTTCAGATTTTTTTCAAATGAAAGGTTTGAGAACAGCACTTGGATAGAGTGAAGGAAGAGAGGAAGAGAGGAAGGAAGGAGGGAGGGAGACAATTTCTTACTTTTCAGACATGGCTGGCAAAGTGAAAAACATAGAGCCAGGAATACAGACAGTAAAACAGAAAGGAAGAGGCAGAAATGACAGAGACACTTCAGTCTAGAGGCAGAGGGACAGTCAAAGCGGTTGAAGAGGAGAAGGGGAGGGAACAAACCGCCTTTATCTCACAATCCCCACTCTTTCTCCCATGTTCCTTAATGAAGGTCAAAGGTTAGGTCAACACACACACACACACACACACACACATCAACACTTAAACAAAGTAAGATGTTGTAATTTCTTCTTGTCAGTCACACTCTCCACCTCAAGCAAGAGTCTGTTTTGCTACAGTCCGTCCCTGACTGGACATGAGGACAAATATGACGTATATAGAAGAGCTTACAGATGTCTCATTGACTGTGACATTGTCCAAAACCCCGTCCACTTCAGTCCTGCTAATGACTCTTACCCTCGAAGTCAGAGCTTCATGGCTTTATGATATTACCTTTTTTGTTTTTTACGAACATGCTTAGATTTTTCTTTTTTTCATTTATAACGTTCACATCCATTTCATCAGACCTTCATTCAGCTGTAGATAATTAAACCCTGCATATGAGTGCCCTTGTGCATGGGCGGCCAATGGGAGCAGACCTCCCTCCCCTCATACACAGACACAGGCTAACTTACCTCAGCACTTACCAGCACCTTACATGTTAAAACATCAATCACGTACATCTTTTTACCATACCATGAACAGTATAGATGTGTCAGCATCAAACAACTCTCAAATAATGTTTAAAACATGTTTCTTTTACTGTATGCTTTTAAGATAGGATGCAAGGTTATTCAGCCTTAAGACCATTAAGACCGTGAAACCGAGGGCATTTCAACATGTAAATATACCAAAACCCTGCAAGACACACACACACGTATGCACGCACATACACACACACACACACACACACAAGCTTTTTCACCACGCCAGTGACCTTTAATACACACACAGTCACACACACACACACACACACACACACACACACACACATTTTAAGCACCATTATTTAAAACCATACATTAATAGAAAAGAGAAGAGTAAATACAGTGACACAAAAGGGTTTGTGAAAAATCAATGGATGGATGGTGGATGCATGTTGTGTGTGTGTGTGTGTGTGTGTGTGTGTATGCCCATGTGTGTGTCTATGAATGGGTGTATGCATATTGTGCATGCATGTGTGTATGTCTATGTTGGCATGTATGCCTATTGTGTGTGTGTGTGTGTGTGTGTATCTGAGACAGTGTCCTGCTGTGATGTTTCAGGCTGGTTGTAGAGCATGTCAGATTATGAAAATAACTGGATTACTGATCAGCTGAACTGCAGCGTGAGGAGAGGGAGGGGTGAAGGGAAAAGAGGGAGAGAGTGAGAGAGAGAAAGGGAAGAATGAAGCTAGAGAGGGTGGTGGAGTTGACTCTGCAGTGCGTTGCATTAGTAAGATGGAAACAGGTTCATAGAAGCCCGTTCCTTTAGATAACGCTGAGCGTGCAATAAGGACATGATACGCAAGAGCAGAGCTGCCGTCTGCCTGCCTGAATAGGCAGAAATACATGCATTTTGGGACAAGTGTGTTGACAGTAATTACTCCAGCTAACTTAATCATCACTTGTGTCAACCAGTCATTAGCACTGGCTTTCAACTACTGATAACCCCTTCAGAGGAGTAAATATACACACCATAGCATCTAGTCCTGCCCTCCTCCATTTTCTCTCTCTGTTCAGGTTCTGTCTATCTCTCTCTTTCTCTCTCTCTGTAAAGGATGGATTGAAGTCTGAATACTTCCGTTTTTCTCCTTCATCTGTCCTTTGAGCAATGATGTTTTCCCCCACCTTCCCTCAGTTTGTCTCCACATTATGGAAATCAAACAGTCACTGCGGTTGCAAAAAAGGGTTGAGACATCAGTTTGTTTCAGACAGCCGACACCAGAGTACATCAGAGTGGATTCCGCTGGTGTTCCAGAGCCTCATTAAGACAAGAAATGGAACCCATGTGTAAGAGGGTATGAGTCTAAACATTGTTTATTTAAGACACCAAAGAAACCATTCTTACAGTTTCAAGGGGTGAGGAAAAAATGCCAGAGCAGCAGCAATACTTCTGGAGCAATGCCAGCAATCTACATAGGCAAAGATCTGGTGAGAGGGAGAGAGAGAGAGAGAGAGAGAGAGAGAGAGAGATGATTGATTGATTTTTAAGTTCACATGGTGTTTGTCAGGGGCATGGTTAGAGACAAACACAGTGTAAGTGGTGAGGACAGACTCTAATAGGGCTGTGAGTGTCATCCCTTCCCAAAGAGAGAGAGAGAGATATCGTCCAAATGACTAACAAGACATGTTCCCTCTCTAACTCTCTGACACAAGGCACCAAGAGCCAACACTCTGTATGTCCTCTGTGTATGTTCTAATAATCACAGTAACATGTCTTATCCTCTGTGTATGTTCTAATAATCACAGTAACACGTTCTGTCCTCTGTGTATGTTCTAATAATCATAGTAACATGTCTTATCCTCCATGTATGTTATAATAATCACAGTAACATGTTCTGTCCTTTGTGTATGCTCTAATAATCACAGTAATCACACAGTTTGCTTCTCAAATATCTTTTCAGTTGTGTTCAGTCTTTGATTAACTCTTCTGAGTTTGTTTTTATTATCTAGTACTGTATGAATCCTGTAAACACTATTTGAATAGGACCTGGGTTCATCAGTAACTCTGTACACATCCTGATAAGCTCAATATAATGTTTAACTTGTCATAAAGTATCTTTTGGAGAACTCAACAGTTTAAGCCGCAATTCAGCATCACTTGGGCCTCTGTTCTATTTCATTTAACAGTAAACTTGTTCACAGAGCTTAAACTCTGACAGCAGTGTACATGATCTCTGAACCACCCTCTGAAGCTCTGAAACCTCTCTGAAACTAAGGCTTCTACTGTTATTAAAATCTTAAAATCATAATATATTCATTTACACACATACCCTGTATCTACATGTGTACTAAAACGTGAGCTTTGGCAAAAACTGCACGTGTAAAAACCTTCCACTTTGAAAGTGCAGAGGTAAGACATTGGTCTAAAACACTTCCTATCTATGACAGATGCTCTTAAATAATCAATGGAAATGGAAGAAAATAGTGCAGGCAGCTGCAGCAGGTTGTGAGTCCATTAAACCCAGTCTCTGAATTAGCAATGTTCTGTCAATAAGCAACAAACACTACTTTTTCATGTTAGTCAGCAACAAACACTACCTTCATCTGTTAGTCAGCATCAAACAATATGTTCTCCTGTTAGTCAGCAACAAACGCTGCACTCTCCTGTTAGTCAGCAAAAAACACTGCCTTCCCCTGCTGGTCAGCAGTAAACACTACCGTCTCCTGTCCATCAGCAGCAAACACTACCCTCCCTTGTTAATCAGAAACAAACACTACCTTCCCCTGGTTAGTCACCAACAAATGCCACCTTCCCCTGTTTGTCAGCAACAAGCACTACCGTCCTCTGATAGTCAGCAACAAACACTACCTTCCTCTGTCCATCAGCAACAAAGACTACTTTCCTCTGTGAGTCAGCAACAAACACCTCCTTCCCCTGTCCATCATCAATAAACACTACTTTCCCCCGTTAGTCAGCAAGAAACACTATCCTCCTCTGTCCATCAACAACAAACACTACCTTCATCCGTTATTCAGCAACACACAATTCCTTCCCGTCTATCATCAACAAACACTACCTTTTCCTGCCTGTCAGCAACAAACACTACCCTCCACTGTTGGTCAGGAACAAATACTTCCTTCCCCTGTCCATCAGCAACAAGCACTAACCTCCTTTGCTAGTCAGCAATAAACACCTCCGTCCCCTGTCCATCATCAACAAATACTGCCAGCGCCTGTTAGTCAGCAACAAATACCACCTTCCATTGTTAATCAACAACAAACACCACCTTCTCCTGCCCATCAACAAGAAACACTACCTTCCTCTGTTAGTCAGCAACAAACACCTCCTTCCCCGTCCATCATCAACAAACATTTCATTCCCCTGTTAGTCAGCAACAGCCACCACCTTCCACAACAAACACTACCTTTTCCTGTTAGTCAGCAGTAAACACTACCTTCTCCTGTTAATCAGCAACAAGAACAACCTTCGCCTATTCATCAACAAAAAACACGTAGTCACCAACAAATGCTACCTTTCCCTGTTGATCAGCAACAAACACTTCCTTCCCCTGTCCATCAGCAAGAAACACTACCTTCCACTGTTAGTCAATAGCAAACATTACCTTCACCTGTCAGCCAGCAATAAACACTACCCTCTCCTGTTAGTAAGCAACAAACAATACCTTTCACTGTCCATCAGCAACAAACACTATGTTCCTCCATTAGTCAGCAACAAACACTACCCTCTCCTGTTAGTCAGTAACAAACACTACCTTCCCCCATAAATAAGCATCAAACTCCACCTTCTCCTGTCCATCAGCAACAAAGCGCATGTTCCCCTCTCTAAAGGCAACAAACACCTCCTTCCTTTGTCCAAGAACTTGGCTGCAGTTCAGTATTAATTATACTGATTTTCATACCTGTTTAGGCCTGTCCCTGCATTTCTCTCTATGTTTGGCTAACCAGCAGCACGGGAAAAATATTTGAGGTTTGAAGACATGCTATCTATAATCATTACGTGTCCTCACCAGGAAGGGTGAACACACAGGTAGTCATAAGGAGCATCAAATGAGAGAGCGAGAGAGAGAGAGCGCGCGCGAGAGAGAGTGCTTTGCAGATTTAGAGGCCGTTGAATAATTCATATATATTAGCTGCCAGTTTTTGCAGACTCCTGCATCAGCAAACAGGAGAGAAGCAAATCCACAGGTGGCCAAGGTAGGAGAGGAGAGGAGAGGAGAGGAGAGGAGAGGAGAGGAGAGGAGAGGAGAGGAAAGGAAAGTAGAGGAGAGGAGAGGAGAGGAGAGGAGAGGAGAGGAGAGGAGAGGAGAGGAGAGGAGAGGAGAAGGAATAACCTTTATGAATACCTCAATGTTCCATCCTACCAGGGCTTCTCTGGGTATTGTTGTACTCTAACCCTAACCCTAAGCTGGGTATTGTTGTACTCTAACCCTAACCCTCAGCTATACACCTTGACTGTGATGAAGCTGAACAACATGATGACACTCAGTGATAGCAAACATATCCAGTTCTGGACACAAAGAAAAATGATTATTTGGATGTAGAATACACCCAAAGCAGTGAATGAGTGGTTGAGTGGACTTGTGTAGTTTGTGCAGTGGAGACAGTATGACTTTGCAGCCTTTAGAGCTGGGAGACACCTCATGCTGCTCTGAATGAAGGAGAACCTGAGAGAGTCTCTTATCTTATCACATCTCAAATAGTTACAGGTACAAGGAAGGCAGGGTAGAGCAGCTTGGAGACACCTGTCTTTCAAGGGTCTGATTAACAAAAAACAACTGTTTCCCCAACACTGCAAATACTTTAAGAATAGGCTCATAGGGAAAACACAGACTCAGAGGGAAAACACAGAATCTCAGGGAAAAACATGGACTCATGGCAAAACACAGACTCACAGGTAATTCACACAAGAGGGAAAGGAGGGAAACAGATGAAAGGAAAAATATAGATGAAACTGAATGTTTAGGTCAGCAAAGCATGCATGACATTCAGAAATCACAACCTGTACTGTTTCTCTTGTAACTTTTAATTGGTCAGCATTAATGCTAATTAAAAGGTAGAAGATTCAGGGTTAAATGAGGTTAAATGAGGTAATACAGAAAGCTGGATGTCTGTTTACACTATACATAAGTTTCTCTGAAGTAAAAAGGTGTTTTACATGGACTCAGTGATAATCCAGCATAGCAAACAAAGGAACAAACACTTTTGTTCAAGACGATGATGGGCTGAACGAAAAAAGAAAGAGGGAGTGGCGGGGATGTGAAAGGAGGAGAAAAATGATCCTCAGTCAGCTGGTTGGGTTTATCAATGATGTGCAGAGTCTGTCTCCCTCTCTCCCTCTGTCCCTCCCTCCCTCTCTCTCTCCGACTCTCTTAATCTCTCTCTCGCTCCTTTGAATAGGGAAACCCGTCTCTGCCAAACTATTTTTATTCCCCTCGGGCACATTAGCATAATAATCCACCAACAGAAGAATAGACAGACCCAAAGAGCCAAATGTGTGGATTTTCATCCCTTATTTTCATCTTTCCTTCTTCTTCTTTTTTTCTTTCCTTCATTCTTTCCCCGAGAGGCCTTCTCATTATTCATGCTACGCAATCATAATTGCCTTTCAGACCTGCTCTTTTGTGCTCCAGCAATGGCCTGACACACACAAACACACAAACACACACACACACACAACCACAGTGGCACAGAGTTTGCTGCCCCGCTGAGAATGCCTTGGCCATAACAGGTGTATAGATTCTTAAATCTTTCAGCAGTGCCACGAGGAAAATCCATGAACTTAACATATGGAGACTGTCAGTACATCTGCCAGGATTGGGGAATCTGGCCGCCCTGCTGGCCATCCTGTGTATTGTCGAGTTGTGCTTTTGTTTGTTTTGGTTTTGCCATGTGCTTCTGTTTGTCCCTGTGTACTCCTGTCCCCGCCCCCCACCTGATCCCTATTATTACCTCGTTTGTCTCCTCCAATAGTCTGTCTCTGCTGTTTATTGTTCTGTGTATTTAAGTCCTGTGTTTGTACCTGTTCTTTGTCAGATTGTGACCTTTTGTTCTCTCTGCCAGTCTGTGTGTTTTGCCTCCCGTGATCTGTTATTTTTGACCGTGTTTACCTGGATCTGTTTTTGCTTTACGTTTTGGATTTGGTTGCCCTGTGGATCCCTGGCTCTGACCTTGTTTGTATCCTGTTTTTGACCAATCTTTTGCCTCACGATTTGTATTTGTTTGCCCTCTGAATTTCTGGATTTGACCTTGGACTGGACACTGTTTTTGAGATTTGGATTCTGATTTTTGTTCTAAATAAATCTTATTTTACTCAGTGGGTCTGCGATTGGGTCTTGGTCTGTCAAATCCTCACAGTACAATCTGACCAAGATGGACCCAGCAGACCCCGGTCAGGTGAAGACTGCTCTGGAACAGCAGGGAAGAATGCTGGGAAAACACCAGGCTCAGCTGGATTCGCTAAGCAAGATCCTGGACTCGCTTGCTGATAATCTTGCAGACTTGACGGCTAGTATCCAGCCCCTCCGGCTAGCCCAGAGCGACCCACAAGCCCCTGCCATCTCTTTGCTTGATACCCCAGCACCGTGGTCTTCACCCTCTCCGTCTGTCCCTGAGCCTCATCTGCCTCCTCCTGAGAAATACTCTGGTGAGCCCGGCACCTGCCGTTCTTTTCTGTCCCAATGTTCTCTCATTTTTGAGCTGCAACCTTCTTCATTCCCCACCGAACGAGCTAAAGTAGCTTATGTAATCACTCAGTTGTCTGGTCGGGCGAGGCAGTGGGGAACAGCTGTCTGGGAGGCTGAGTCATCCTTTTGTAGAGATTTCCAGTCCTTTTCCACAGAGATGAAGAGGATATTTGACCGTTCAAAACATGGGCGTGAGGCTGGTCACGAGTTACTGCACATGCGCCAGGGGCGGAGGTCTGTGTCTGATTATGCCATTGATTTCCAGACTCTGGCCACCTCCAGTGGGTGGAACGTAGATGCACTATATGACACCTTTCTGAATGGCCTCTCTGAAGACATCAAGGATGAGCTAATCACTCAGGATCTGCCTGACACCTGTGAGGCCTTGGTGAACCTGGCCATCCGAATCGACGCACGGTTACAACAGCGTCGCCGAGGTACATTTTCCAGGGGCCCCCTGAGAACAGCTGCCGAGGTTCCGATCAGTCAACCTATCCTTCCATCATCACCAGTCCATTCTCATACTCTGGAGCCTGAGCCCATGCAAATCAGCCATGCCCGTCTGACCCCAGCTGAGAGACAGAGGAGGATAATCACCCGTTCCTGTCTGTATTGTGGTCAACCAGGACACTTCATTGCGACCTGCCCAGTAAAACGCTCACCAGTAGGACGAGGAGTACCGGTGAGCATGACCCCTGTCAAAATCTCCTCGACGCAACGCACCCTTCTTCCTGTCACTCTGGAGTGGGAAGACCAAAGACTTGAAGCTTCAGCCTTGGTCGATTCAGGTGCTGAGGAGAACTTCATCGACTCCTGCTTGGCTGCTCAGTGGGGGTTGCCTACTTCTTTGCTCAAGTCGCCTTTGGTGGCCCATGCATTGAATGGACGGAGGTTAGCCAACATCACACACGTCAGCATCCCGGTGAGTCTCAGTCTTTCTGGCAACCATCATGAACAACTACTTCTCTATATTATTGATTCCCCTCAAGCACCCATCATCCTGGGTCACCCTTGGCTATCCAAACACAATCCTCACATAGACTGGTGCAGCAGCAAAATTGTGGGTTGGAGCCCATTTTGTCTCTCTCATTGCCTCCGTCATGCTCAGATTCCTGTCTTTCCAGAGTCCAAGTCCTCTGAAGAGTTTCCTGACCTCTCTGCTGTTCCTCCTGAGTACATGGACCTGAAAGCTGTGTTCAGCAAGTCCAGGGCCACGTCCTTACCCCCACATCGTCCATATGACTGCGCCATAGATCTCCTGCCTGGCACGTCTCCTCCTAGGGGGCGCCTCTACTCTCTGTCCCGTCCCGAAACTGAAGCCATGAATAAGTACATTCAAGAGTCCCTGGCAGCAGGTATAATCCGTCCTTCCTCTTCGCCTGCAGGAGCAGGATTCTTCTTTGTTGAGAAAAAGGATGGCTCCCTCCGTCCTTGCATTGACTACCGGGGCCTCAACGATATAACCATCAAAAATCGCTACCCTCTTCCCCTCATGACCTCAGCCTTTGAACTACTTCAGGGCGCATCCGTCTTCACCAAGCTGGATCTCCGCAATGCTTACCACCTGGTCCGAATCCGTGAGGGGGATGAGTGGAAGACGGCCTTTAACACCACCTCTGGCCACTATGAGTACCTGGTAATGCCCTTTGGTTTAACCAATGCACCTGCGGTGTTCCAGGCTCTGGTCAACGACGTCCTCCGGGATATGCTAAACCAATTTGTCTTTGTCTACCTTGATGATATCCTGATCTTTTCTAACTCCCTTGTAGATCATGTCTCTCATGTCCGCAGAGTCCTCCAACGCCTGCTGGAGAATCAGCTCTTTGTTAAAGTGGAGAAGTGTGAGTTTCACCAGGACACGGTCTCCTTCCTTGGGTTTGTTATCTCAGCTGGCACTATTCAGATGGATCAGAAAAAGATCAAGGCGGTATTAGAATGGCCTACCCCTGCCAATCGTCGGGAGCTTCAACGCTTTCTGGGTTTTGCTAATTTTTACCGCCGTTTTATTCGTAATTACAGTACCTTGGCTGCCCCGCTCACTGCCCTAACCTCATCGGCTGTTAAATTCTCCTGGTCCCCTGCAGCAGAAGCAGCCTTCCTTAACCTGAAGCAACGTTTTACGTCTGCCCCAGTCCTGATCCAGCCTGACCCTGACCTACAATTCATCGTGGAGGTGGATGCTTCCGACATCGGTGTTGGAGCAGTTCTTTCCCAACGCTCCCCCAAGGACAATAAGGTCCATCCTTGTGCTTTCTTCTCTCATCGTCTCACTGCTACCGAGCAGAATTATGACATCGGCAACAGGGAGTTACTGGCAGTCAAGTTGGCACTGGAAGAGTGGAGACATTGGCTGGAGGGGGCCTATGTTCCATTCCTCGTCTGGACTGACCACAAGAACCTAGAGTACATCCGAACGGCCAAAAGACTCAACTCCCGCCAAGCTCGATGGTCCCTATTCTTCTCCAGATTTAATTTCACCCTGTCCTACCGTCCTGGCTCCAAAAATATCAAACCTGACGCTCTTTCTCGAAGATTCACCTCTCCAGAAAGTCCTCAAGAACCAGATACCATTCTTCCCTCTTCCTGCCTCGTGGCCGCTGCACAGTTGGATATAGAATCCACTGTGCGTGCTGCCCAGTTGAATGAGGCAGGCCCCAGTCAGTGCCCCACTAACCGTGTTTTTGTTCCCAGCATTGTCCGTTCACAGGTCCTGCAGTGGGGTCACTCATCCCAGCTGTCCTGCCATCCTGGAGTCAGACGCACGCAGGCCTTCATTGGTCGGCGGTTCTGGTGGCCATCTATGGGAGAAGATATCCGCAACTTTGTCGCAGCCTGCTCGGTCTGTGCCCAGAACAAGACTTCCAACCAGCCACCTGCCGGCCTGCTACAACCCCTGCCCGTTCCCAAGAGACCCTGGTCCCATATCTCCCTGGACTTTGTCACTGGTCTGCCTCCATCAGAAGGTAACACTACCATCCTCACTGTTGTGGATCGCTTCTCCAAATCAGTACATTTCATTCCTCTCCCAAAACTTCCTTCCGCCAAAGAAACGGCAAATTTCATGATACTACATGTGTTCAGGCTGCATGGCCTACCTGTTGATGTGGTGTCAGACAGGGGCCCACAATTCACATCCAACTTCTGGAAAGCCTTCTGTAAACTTCTTGGTGCATCTGTCAGTTTGTCGTCAGGTTTTCATCCACAGACTAATGGCCAGACTGAGCGGGCTAACCAACAACTAGAGACGGTGTTGCGGTGTATGGTTTCCCAGAATCCTGCCTCTTGGAGTCAACAGTTACCCTGGGCAGAGTATGCCATCAACTCCCACACGTCCTCCTCTACTGGCCTGTCCCCATTCGAGTGCTCCCTTGGCTACCAACCTCCACTGTTCCCTGACCAGGAGGAGGAAGTTGGGGTGCCTTCTGCTGAGGCTTTCATTCGCCGCTGCCGTCGAACCTGGAGGCGTACGCGCTCTGCCCTTCTTCGGTCCACAGCTAAGATGAAGCACCAGGCTGACAAGCATCGCTCCAAGGCTCCTCTGTATCGCCGGGGGCAGCGTGTGTGGCTCTCCACCCGAGATCTTCCCCTCAGAGTGGATTCCCGCAAGTTGGCCCCTCGGTTCATCGGACCTTTTCCCATTGTCAGAGTTATCAGCCCCACTGCAGTCCGTCTCAAGCTTCCTACAACCCTTCGTCGCATTCACCCCACTTTTCACGTTTCCCGGATCAAGCCATTCATCCGTAACCCCCTGTGTCCTGCCCCCAAACCCCCCCCACCCCCCCGGCTCATTGATGGGTCAGAGGCGTACACTGTGCGCCGATTGCTGGATGTCCGTCGTCGAGGCCGTGGGCTCCAGTACCTCGTAGATTGGGAAGGCTACGGTCCTGAGGAGAGGTCCTGGGTTCCAGCCCGTCACATTTTGGATCCCACGCTCATCCAAGACTTCCACCGCCAACATCCAGCTTCATCTTCCATGACGCCTGGAGGCGTCCGTTGAGAGGGGGGTACTGTCAGTACATCTGCCAGGATTGGGGAATCTGGCCGCCCTGCTGGCCATCCTGTGTATTGTCGAGTTGTGCTTTTGTTTGTTTTGGTTTTGCCATGTGCTTCTGTTTGTCCCTGTGTACTCCTGTCCCCGCCCCCCACCTGATCCCTATTATTACCTCGTTTGTCTCCTCCAATAGTCTGTCTCTGCTGTTTATTGTTCTGTGTATTTAAGTCCTGTGTTTGTACCTGTTCTTTGTCAGATTGTGACCTTTTGTTCTCTCTGCCAGTCTGTGTGTTTTGCCTCCCGTGATCTGTTATTTTTGACCGTGTTTACCTGGATCTGTTTTTGCTTTACGTTTTGGATTTGGTTGCCCTGTGGATCCCTGGCTCTGACCTTGTTTGTATCCTGTTTTTGACCAATCTTTTGCCTCACGATTTGTATTTGTTTGCCCTCTGAATTTCTGGATTTGACCTTGGACTGGACACTGTTTTTGAGATTTGGATTCTGATTTTTGTTCTAAATAAATCTTATTTTACTCAGTGGGTCTGCGATTGGGTCTTGGTCTGTCAAATCCTCACAGAGACATCTGATCAGAGATGTACATAGTTTCTCTGTAAAGCACATTAGGGACCAAAAGAGTTAATCTGTTCCTATTTTAATAGAATAAAACAGTATATATCACATTACCCCCCATCTCTCTCTCTCTCTCTCTCTCTCTCACACCCACACACACACACACAGAGTTAAGTGTGCTAGTGTGCTGTGCCCTTCAGGTGTGGCTATACTGCTGACAGGGGGTGAATGAATATGAGGTGTGTGGTCTCTGGAGGGTCACAGCCTATCTATCAGTTATCCCCTAACCCATACACACACTCACCCACACAGGCATGCACCCACATACACACACACATACAAGGACCGACTCCCGGTCAGTTACAGAAAGGCTATTGCTATCTGGACACTCTGAGCCTGCTGTGGGAAGAAGTGTCAGTTGGCCAGTAGGGGGCACTCTTCTCTCTGCTCTGTGCGAATCCTCCTCTCCCACCACAGTGATGGGTCGTATCTGACAGAAAATACAGATGAGGGCCAGCTGTTCTGAACACACAGTTTAAGTCATAATAACTGGTCACTCTCTGTCCCCCACTAATAATCTCTTCTAAATGGTTTATTTCACTCATCACCTCTCAGACCAAGGTCACACTGCTTTAGCTCTGCAGTCAAGTAAATGTCTGAAATCATAGCAAGACATTATTAAGCCTTATTGATGTATCAGTATTATGGTTATGTTTGTGAAATATGTCTATGGTGTATATGGACATAATTATCAAAGTAATCAGCTCTGGATCACACAGTTCACACACGTGTTTACATACAGTGACCAGCAGGGGGTGCATGTCTGCAACACAGGCCATCTGACTCACAAGACTCTGTTTTCTCAGGGTGGATGTGATTAGCTTTTCCAGGGAGACATAAAAATCCGCAGGGATACATTCCTTCAGAGCTCACAGAGGGAAGTAGAGTCACTGAGAAAGAGGAGCTCAAACAGCAGTCATTTAGTTTGACAAGCCCCATAAAACACAGTTTAATCTCTCAAAAACCTGAAATGACTTCCCCAGGATCCTGAACGGTGCTTGTACCTCCAGAGACACAGAGCCAAGCTCATAGACCAGAAAAAAAGACTGTCAGTGACGTGGAAGCAAAGAAACCATACGGTTTTAAACTTAAATACTGCACACAAGTGTAAAACAACAACAACAAAAAAACATAAAAACAAAAAAACAGAAGACAATGAAATGGGCACTGGGAATGGTGTCAGGTCTAAGTGATACTGGAAGGATAAAGACAATGCCTTTGAAGTGAGGCTTAGCTTGTTTTCCATACAGACCACTGCTGTAATATGAGACAATTCTTCTGATCAATGAAACACACACACATATTATTATACATAGTTCACGCCGATGGCATGTTTTAGCATCTTCACTGCAGCTATTCATGTCTGCTGTTGTCAGCACAACTGGCACGAGGTACATGCTCTCCCACTGCAAAGGATACACAAACACACACACACACACACACACATACACACACGCAGGCACACACACACACAAGTACACACGCACACATGCACACAAAGAGGCACGCACAGACACACACACACACACCTACATGTGCGCGCACACACACACACACACACACACACAGGCATGCGCACACACACACATGCACTCCATGCACATACACACACACACACACACACACACACACACACATGAACACACACATACACATACACGTACGCACACGCCCAAACACACACACAAAATACAGACAAACACTCATGTACTTTGTAAGGGTGTCTAACCAAGCTTCTATACTAAATTTCATTAACAGTATTTACAGTTAGTCTTATTTTTATTCATCCATTCATTCATTCATTCATTCATTTATTTATTCATTGATTCATTCATTCAGATGGATAGTTTAGTGAGAGCTGTAGTAAGTTCAGGTGACCTGTTCTCAGCCTATAATACAATGAGTCAAATCTTCTCCTTTCACAGCTGGTTTTATTTTTCAGAGTTTCCAGCACCATGGACAGAGAGTGCACAGAGAGCACAGAGACCACAGAGAGTGTAAGGATGTTCACTGTGAGGTTTCCATTCACTCTCAATGTCTGCTTTATCTGAAGGCGCTGTGCAAGGCACATGTCTGCCTTATCTAAAGACACTGTGTGCAGTAAACACAGTCAGGGCATCACATCCAAGTGGCTCCTCTCAGATGCAGAATGGTTGGAGTCTCATAAACCTGTGTGGTAGTCTGTGTGTTACTCCCGAGAAGCTGTGACATGCCCTAAGCTTCACAGTAACAAAAACAAACACAGAGGATGTATGCTTCCTAGCACATCCCAGTAAGACAGCCTTAACAGCTACACAGCTGTGAGTCACATCAGTGAGTCACACCGGCTCCGTGTCCCCTACCCTCGCCCTAACAGGGCTTCGCTGTGGAGATGACCTGAGCCGAGCGGTCCTCTGGGGGACAAAACGCTGACTAAGTCCAGCCACGGCCATGAGTCTGAGCATTGGTGCCTTCAGCTGGCCCTGCAAATTAATAATAAGCATATACAAGCTGACGTCAGCAGGGCCTGGGTCGTCCGCCTGCTCCGCTCGTCTGGCACAGGCCGCGTGAAAGATTCATGTGTCTGTCATGTGACTTCTCTTCAGGGACAAAAACCTGCACAAGCACACTCAGCCCATGAATCTGCTTTTCAGTGATGAATCACCTCTGACCTTCCTGAGACTGGAGTCCTAAGGACCAGAGCCAGTTAAGTGTTTGAGGAAGACTCCAGAAAAAATGATATTTCTGCTAATTTCTGCGCACAGAAGAGATGTTTCTTATGAAAAACAGTAAAGACAAAGAGACAAAAACAAACTGAAAAGAAATAGAGAAAAACACAAACAGAAAAATTAGATCATTAAAAAACTGTAAGAACTTTTCATCCAAGCTGGTTTTGATCAAAAAAGTCCTCATCATTTCATTGCCGAAACAGCAAAATAAGTCAGGTAGCATACAAAGTACACAGAGCTGAAACTGTTATTTCAGTTTTAGCAAGTCATGTTACAGCTGTGAGGATATATATTAATCTGAAGTTGTTGAAATATGATTGTCCACATGGCTGGAAAGATCTCTCCTTATTCTGCCTTCATGGAAATATTCTCCAGCTCTTCTCTGACCTCCTCAGACTACATGGCAATCTCCAGGCACCGAGTGGAGCACTTCACTGTTATTATAAAGAGGGGGGGGGGGGTGTGTCAAATATGACAAGTGTGGAGGGAAAACATGCTGAGTCACCAGCTCAGAATCCCTACAGTCTCACATGCACACACACACACACACACACACATACACATACACACACACAGACAGCCTAGTCGACAACTGAAGAATTTAATGACATAAAAACACACAGAGGAGAGTGTTCAAAAACAGATCCAAACGCATGTGCACCATTCAGCACCAACTCAGCATGACCAATGGATCCACAAAGTCTTCAACCACATCCTGTCATGTCGGTAACCTTCTTCCTTTCCTCTCTCTCTCTCTCTCTCTCTCTCTCTCTCTCTCTCTCTCTCTCTCTCTTTCTGTCTCTCTCCCCCCATCTCTTTCTCTCTCTTGCACATCCCCCTGCTCTCTGATAGATCCTTCCTTACTCATCAGTCAAAGAGTGAGTGGCTGAAATTCTAGATGACAGAGGAAGAAAACCACATAAAATATTGAAATAGAGGGGTTTTACTGATTCTCTAATTATCAGAAACAGCTCATGCCTTTGACTGTCAGGACCATCTGTGGTTTAGAGGGAAATATAGAACAGACTGGTGACAGCTTAACCTATTTAAACATGTCCAGTTTCCACAGAGGGCTCCTTTAAAAAGTTTTCATTTAAAAGATTACAGTTTACAGACATGCAGTCTATAGATAACTGACCTGACCTTTAACACCATACCACATCTGATGTGGAGCTGTGGATGGAGTTCTCTCAGTTGCAGTGTAGTAGCTGACATATGACTGCAGTACTGACTGTACAGTGATGAGGGGACAAGCTCCCTCTGTTCACCCTGCAAACCTGTGCAAAACAGGCATAACCTAGAGTCAAATGAACAATTCTGCTACATCTGCAGAACAAACAAAAAACAAATGATATGGACTATTCCCAATGTCACTATAAGGAAACAGGGAGAAAGAAGAGAAAAAATGATTTTGCCAGAGGACAAAGGCAGGATAGGAGAAGAAAATGAAGGAAAGCAGCAAAGAAGACAGGTAATTCACACACACACACACACACACACACACACACGCACACACACACACACGCACACACACACCTCTTTTCAAACCAATGTGAAACAATTAAACTCTTCATCCAGCCCACTGACCATAGGATATGCACTTGACACAGTGACATGTTTTCTCATGAGAAAATCACCTACAAAATAGCCATAAACACAGTGACACTTTACAACACTATGGCACTTTACATCAGCACTGTGGCACTTTACAGCACTATGGCACTTTACATCAACACTATGGCACTTTACAACAACACTATGGCACTTTACAACAACACTATGGCACTTTACATAAACACTATGCCACTTTACATCAACACTATGGCACTTTACATCAGCACTGTGGCACTTTACAGCACTATGGCACTTTACATCAACACTATGGCACTTTACAACAACACTATGGCACTTTACAACACTGTGGCACTTTACATAAACACTATGGCTCTTTACAACAACACTATGGCACTTTACAACAGCACTATGGCACTTTACATCAACACTGTGGTACTTTACATCAGCACTGTGGCACTTTACAGCACTATGGCACTTTACATCAACACTATGGCACTTTACATCAACACTGTGGCACTTTACAACAACACTGTGGCACTTTACAGCACTATGGCACTTTACACCAACACTACGGCACTTTACAACACTATGGCACTTTACAACAACACTATGGAACTTTACAACAC
>NC_044495.1:45908793-45956293 GCF_902362185.1 Chanos chanos
CTCTACACTGTTACACATCTCTACAGTGTTACATACCTCTACACTGTTACACATCTCTACAGTGTTACATACCTCTACACTGTTACACATCTCTACAGTGTTACATACCTCTACACTGTTACACATCTCTACAGTGTTACATACCTCTACACTGTTACACATCTCTTCAGTGTTACATACCTCTGCACTGTTACACATCTCTACAGTGTTACATACCTCTACACTGTTATACATCTCTACAGTGTTACATACCTCTGCACTGTTACACATCTCTACAGTGTTACATACCTCTACACTGTTACACATCTCTACACTGTTACATACGTCTACACTGTTACACATCTCTACAGTGTTACATACCTCTGCACTGTTACACATCTCTACATTGTTACATACCTCTGCACTGTTACACATCTCTACAGTGTTACATACCTCTACACTGTTATACACCTCTACACTGTTACACATCTCTACAGTGTTACATACCTCTACACTGTTATGCATCTCTGCAGTGTTACATACCTCTACACTGTTACACATCTCTACAGTGTTACATACCTCTGCACTGTTATACATTTCCGCACTGTTACATATCTCTGCACTGTTATACATTTCTGCACTGTTACATACTTCTACACTGTCACACATCTCTATGCTGTTACATACCTGTGAACTGTTACACATCCCTGTATGGTTACATGCCTCTGAATTGTTACTTCTTTATCTCTGCACCACTACACACCTCTATACTGTTACCCATCTCTGCATTGCTCAGCACTGCTACACATCTCTACTCCATTAGACAGTTAGGCAGTTCTACCCTTTTACACATCTCTGCTCTGTTAGACAGGTCTCCACTGTTAAACAGTATCTTAACAGGACACAGCACTGGAATGTCCCACTCCAGCTACCATCTTAAATCTTTGTCTTCCTGTAAGTGCCAACTCTGTGTGACACTGCCTAAAGTTACTCAGAGGCACAAAAGGGGGAAATGTCAGGCAAATGGAACATAGTAATAGTTCTGTTTTTCACTAATGATAGCACCTGATATTAGCCTTATGCAGTCTGCTGCTCTGAGCTCCACCCAGCAGCGATGACATCACTCAGTTGTGCCTAAGCATCTCTGCCCAGGTATCTCAGCCCAGACTTGGCTTATCTGCTGTAAAAGCTCTTTGCAAAACACCTAAAAGCTTCCATTTATTGATCATTCAATGGTCTGTTTTTCCTTTACCTCCCAAGTTCTGAGATGAGTTTTCCATGACAAGAGCTGGGCTGTAAATATGCTTATTCTGACTGTTTGGAACAGACAAACATAAATATTGGATACATTTATGTTAGTGAAGTTTTCCTAGTCTGAACTAATGGCTCCTTTCACTCACTGAAGCAGATTTTACTGTAACTGGTACACGTCCCTTCACAATGCATAGCCTCAGTAAAAAGACTAATAAAATAGCTGATCAGAACATCACAGTCTGTAAGTCTACAGGTGAAGGTGTGGGGATTACATGTTTAATTCAAACCAGAGAAGTACCCATTCAACTCTGAGTAAATAAAACAAATTAAAACTGAGAACACAGTAACACTGAGATTACAGTAATCTGGACATGAGGATATATCACTGTAAATGTTGAGGCACATCAACAACATATTTATCATAATTTATACTTTAACACTGGATAAAACAAATGACAAATCATACTGAAAATCAAATGACTTCAAAATCAGTGCCCTCATTTTTAAAGATAAACACACATTATGGTATGGTATCAGAGTGCTTCAAATGTACAGAGAGAAAGAGAATGCAGAGCAGGGTGAGAGAGAGGAGAAGACTTAAGCTGGGATAAAGCAGATCAGATTTCTGTTGTTCAGCAGAAAACAGAGTCACAGTGAAACGCCATAAAATCAAGGTTCATATGGAACCTAGGGAAAGGAGACAATCCATGCAGTTACAATCATAACAATGCAGACATTCTGCAGTCCAGTCTCAAATCCACAGTCCCTTCCAATGTCATATACCTATCTTAGCAGTTTTTTTCTTTAAAAGATTTTTTCTGTTTTTTGTTTTGTTTTGTTTTATTTTGCTTCATTGTCTTTTTGTTTTGCAAAATTAGGACGATGTAGGCTTGGCCAATAGGATCTTAGAAAAAATTCTGCAAACTTTATCATCTCATGTAGCGCTGCTACCCATCAGCCTGGCTGTGAGACACCAAACTGTGAGATACAGAATTCTCCCTGTTTGTGCAATACTGAATACTTCATATGACCTGAAACCAATGGTCAGTCTATTTACACAGTCTCTTTGTGATTGTAAGACATCAGACACCCACACTAGATCGCTGCAGCATTTGTATGAAGTGTCTCGTGTCATTAGACAAATCAGAGTTGAAATGACTAATGCGGCAGGACCTCCGCGGTGGTTTGTAAAGATCGCAGGGAGAAGGCAGTTGAAAGCAATGATGCTTTTTATCCTGTTTAAATGTAACAGAGACGGAGGAGTAGGGAGAGAAAGAGAGATACAGCTGGAGGGGAAAGAGAGATAGATACATAGTATGGATTCAGGAAAATCCTGACTCAGCACTCTACTGTCATCCATGTTCAACCACATCACACACAGGTAAATCAATTTCTCCTCCACTCAACAGTCTCTTTCTCTCTCTCTCACTCTCTGTGCAACACTGTCTCTCTCTTCTAAAAACTGTCTCTCTCTCTTCTCCACACTGTCTCTCTCTTCTCAATACTGTCTCTCTCTTCGCTCAACACTATCTGTCTTCTCAATGCTGTCTCTCTCTCTGCTCAACACAGACTCTCTTTCAGACTCTCTTTCTTAGCAAACACACAACACTGCAGGAATATGTGTATGAATGTGTCTGTAAATGTGCACACACTCACATAATTATATATATATGTGTGTGTGTGTGTGTGTGTGTGTGTGTGTGTGTGTGTGTGCATGTGTGTGTAAGAGAATGGCATTTCTCAGTGAACCAGCTGTTGCTGTGCTGTGTGGAGCAGTGACAGTACAAGGGCATAGGGACATGGCTTCTTCTCCACTGCAGTGTTAGTAAAACTACAGCTCATCCCTCTCTCCTTCACTCACTGCCCCCCCCCCCCAACACCTCCACATTCCACAGTACAACCCCGCTTCTCCTTCCAACTGACCTTCACCCAGAGCTGTTGCTTGTTGTTTGGTGCTAACAGTTTGTACGTGATTACTGAGCATGCTCACAACTGGGAGTACAGCTACATTAACAGTTGAGAAAGGATTCCATCGTTACATCACTATAACACAAACACACACACACACGCACAAAACAGTGAGACAGTTATTCAGTTGCTCTGGCTCTCGGTTCTCTGCAGGATTTCCCCCGTGAGTCGGCAGAGTGTGTGACGTCAGTCTGAGCCTGGTACTGATTTAAAACAGTGTGAGGCACAGAGATATCACTAGGACCATCTGGATACACACACACACACACACTGGAGCTCTGCAGATTTGTCCATGGAGCACACAAAAGGCAGATGAAATCTAAGAAATAATATTCATTTGAGTCAGTTCACTTCAGCACAGCACAAACTGAGAAAACCTACAATCCTCATGTTCCCTGATTATAATAGCTTTCAGTACAATCCTTATGTTCCCTGATTATAATAGCTTTGATGTCCAGATCAACCAGCCGGCTGCTCTTTATCACTGGTCTTCACAGTTTCCTGTTAGTGTTAGTCTTCTTCACGTTCATGTGTTATACTCAATCACACCTCTGTTTAGGCAACACTTCACCTACCATGCAGGCCATTAACACATATGGAGTGAATTTGAATGAACTGTAAGAGAAAGAGACAGAGAGACAGAGAGAGAGAGAGGAAAAGGAGCTCTCATTATGGGATTACCATTCTGTCTCTGTCAGAGACAGTATTTGCTGCCTCAGTGAAAACACGAAAATACCAATGCAATCTAATGAAAGAGACCATATTCAAATGACCAAAATCATCATTTAAACCAGGGGTGCGCAAATCCGGTCCTGGAGGGCCAGTGACCTGCCAGGTTTTTGTTTTCACCTCTTAGTTACCTTTTGATTTTCACCTTGCCAACAGGTGTGCACGCTCTTCAGCCAATCACAGATTGTATTTAGTTAGCTGACAAGAAAAACAGCAGGACCATGGCCCTCCAGGACCGGATTTGCCCATCCCTGATTTAAACCATACCTTTATATTCTTACTCTGCAATAGTTGATGTAAGAGCTCTGTAAATCTGTGCACCTGTAACTGCAGCTGTTACCAATACAGATCAACTCTGGAACAATTAATACGGTTTAAATAGACTGGCAATTCTCAACCCCGATACAGCTCTGCAGCAGACAGGATTAGTCCTGTATAATACTTTAGCACTAGGGGGCGACATGCATCTCCATCTGTCCCAACTGCTATATACACTGCTATATGTACCATTACATTACACTGTGCCTGGTACATGCAGTGGATCTCTCTTTCTCTCTCTCTCTCTCTCTCTCACACACACACACACACACACACACACAAGTTCCCCAAATCTCTGGATCACAACAAAATTATTTTCATACAGCAATGAATAACTCCATTCCCAAAGGAACTTCACATCTCTCTCTCCCCTCACTCTCTCTCTGTCTCTCTCTCTCTTTCTCTCCCTATGTGTGTGTGTGTCTGAGAGAGAGAGAGAGAGAGAGAGAGAGAGAGTGCGCGAGAGTGAGAGAGAGATTACAAAGAGGGAGAAGGGACCCAGAATTGCATACATACAAAAAAAAAATATCTGGGGTTGCCCAATTAGACAGATTTGGCTTCCACAACTCAAATCTATCTATCTAAATCTCTCTCTCTCTCACACACACACATGCAAACACGCATGCGCACACACACACACATAAAACCTCTGTTTAAAACAGATATGTTTTGAAAAGTCCCATTTTAAAGATATAGTCTCTGTGGTTTATGTAAATGCCTCCAAAAACATTGTGCGTGTTCACTCTGGGTGACTTAAACCACACTGATCATGTCACCTCGTTGCTGCCATCTAAGTCTTAATCATGTGGTACTGGGGATGAGGCTGTTAGCCTCTGTCTGTCAGAAACTCACTGTGTTGTAACAGTGACAAAGAGAGACCAAGGGACATATTCATTCAGTCGTTGGCATAGCCTTCACACAGTATCTATCTCAGGGCTGACTACAAACATTCACAGACGTTTGAGTCAGAGCTGAGGAAGACAGAGGAGTTTATCAGTCAGACAGTCACACAGAGAGGTAAAGAGTCCCGTCCATCCAATGACATCACTTTCAGACACACAGAAAACATGCAAAGTGTTCACATTAAAGTCTGTCTGGTGAAAGGAAGAAAACATCGAGATAACAGAATGTTAGGGGATGAAACAGGGCCATTACCATGGCAACACTTCCCGCCTTCATTTGGTGTGGTCTAAGGCAGTCCATTGACCAGAGTCAAGCCCTTTCAATTCAGTCCTGTAAACCACGGTCAAACCAGTTTAATTCAACCCCCTAAATTGGACTGAAACCAATTTAATTCAGTCCTGTAAACCAGAGTCAGAGCATTTTAATTCAGTCCCTTGAAACAGAATGCAGGTCAGACTGTACATTAGGGACAGGGGAAACTGAGGAGGATGGAGAATTAGGAGGTCATGAGCTTTGCGCATTATGTGCATCCTACAAACACAAACATTATCCTTACTGAAGGGTCAGAACGCAGTGCACACCACCAGGACAGATCACACTAATCCATAAACAAGAACAAGCAAGAGAGAGAGAGAGAGCAGGAGAGGGACATTGTGTGATGTCATAGACACCAAGCATGCTCTTGTCCCAAAAGCTACAGGAAATGGTGAAATTCATTTGAGACTGTTGTACACATTATCCCCATCTCTTCCTCTCTCTCTTTCTCATCTAACCTCTGCAAGGATCTGTTTCAATCAGCCAGATCTGTGCGTCCCTGCTGCGGGGCATTATGTAAGGCCTGTGGTACCAGAATAACAATTGGGCAGAGGGATTAAAACGCCGGGCCAGACGGGGATCGGAGAGATGGGAGGAGAATAGAGGAGGAAGGGAGGAGGTGGAGAGTCAGGACCCACAAGAAACAGCTGAGCAGGAAAAAACAGTGATGTCATAGAAGAACCAATACAACCAAACGTTCCAAATGGAATGCTGAGGGTTTCTGAGGCAAATGGCAGGTTCCGCTCTCAGGTCACTGATCAATCTATAACTGTCTTTGAGCCCTATCTCTCAGGATATCAGCTGCTCCCAGTCGACAGAGAAGGGCCATCCCAGTGCATCTGTCCAGTTTAGTGGCTCATGTCCAGTTACTCACTGATGCCATCAAACAGACAATAGCTTATCCAGAAAAGGAATGTTGTGACAAGCCAGGGTGCAGAAATGCCCATAACTCCAGGACAGTGAGGCAGATTGGAAAAACAAGAACTGGGATTTTTGTATATTATTGTAATTGTAAGTACCAAAGTGTGACATGAAAACACTGCAGACTACTGATGGGTCAGAGAGTCCTAAGAGTTTCTAGTTGTTGTTTGTGTTTATTTCAGTCGCTAGCACATCTGACGTTAACTGTAGGTTCGTGTAAGTTATGGTAACAAAGGACGATCTCACCTGCATTTTGGAACAGTGTTTTTTTTTTTTTTAATATTAAACAACCTAAACAAACCTCCCTTGTCACTTCTAAAAAGTCTCTGGCAACATTGCTTACAGCAGCTTATAACACTGTAGATTGCTAAATTAGGTTACCCACAAGGCTAGCTAAAGTCATGTTTATCAGTGGAAGACTGCTAACGTTAATGAGTGATTAAACTATAGCGTTTAACTTATTCTGCTTAAATGAAGTAATGGGAAATATATCTGCGACTCGCATGTCTATAGTTTCAGCCAGTACATTGGAAATTGTTAAACCACAGGGGACACGTAAACAAACGTGAGCTGAAGAAGTATCTAACATGGCTTGGTAGCCAAACAAAGTTATTTAGCTTCTCTTTCAAATGTTTAGTGTGAAATTCCAAAATCGCAAGTCCTTGTTCCAGAAAGTCATGTAGTATGATGACGCCATGACAGTTTCTTGCGGCGTCACCAGCTACATCAAGGGGGTATTAACTGCCGTGGAAAACCGACGAGGTACCAGGTACCAAAAAGCAAGTAGAGTCGAGCCGAGTTGAGCCGATACCATGCAATGGAAAAGTGACATTAGTTGCCAGAACCGGCACCCCAGTCATTGGTAGAAAGATCTAACAGCCCAAGACTTCAGCATGCTTTGGAAAATCCAGAGGGATTGCTGGATCCTCGTCTTGAGCATGAGGAATACGTCATGACTTTTTCCTGAGAGAGCTAGGAAACATCTAGTGCTCTCAGGAAGTGTCTGGGACAGAAGGTGTAATCAATCCCTCTAGTGTCACCTGGGGGTAAGGTGGGGCTTCCAGCTGCTGGTGTCCAACCCAAGGTACCATCTGAGGTCCAGGAGGGCCTTGGTCTGCAGGCACCCCTCTGTGGGCTGATTTCCAAGGTCTGGCCAACATTACTTGCCTGACATTTGAGCCGCTCACTGCCCTCTAAAGAGGTGGATGTGTGTGTGTGGGGGGGGGGGGGGGGTGCAGACGGCCAGAGGACAGAATGCCTGGAGCAGAGATGCCCATTTGCAGGCTGACAAGCTTCCACTTACTAGGCACTTCGTCAGTGAAGCTTGCCATTTTACCAGAGCGCCACAAGGTGAAATTCGATCAAAAAATGATCCTGATAAGCTGAGTTAAACTGTGATTAATAACAATTAAGAGGGCAAATGCTAATGTCCAAGTCCTGCATTGTTTTCTAAGCTTTTTTTTTTTTTTTACTGAAGACTTATCTAAGAAGTGTATGCTCTGAGGAAACACAGCGGTAGGAGGCTGCGAACGTCTATGAATTTTGCAAAGAACATTGTACTGACATTTATCAGGATTTAAAAGCGGTTAGTAAATGAAGTTAACATGCTAATTGTGACAACCCCTGACCTGTACATAATGAAGCTGAAAGAAGAGAGCAAATACCAGAGAAGCCTCACTGAGATCATTTCATTCTCTGGACAGCCAAATTTGTAGCATAATATGTCTAAAATATATCACATATCCAGGACAGTTACAGGTTAACATCTGGAATAGTGACACAGATAAACACTATTACCAAATTACACAGTGATTAAAAGAAATAAATGAAGTCAAACTTGGCATCAGTCTTGGCCAAAACCGCTAAGACTTCATCTCAGCTGAATTGTGTCATAGTTTCCTCTACACGCTGGCAGGCCAGAGGATGGCTGATAAAACACCATATGGGACCTGCCAATGAACGAGTTATTCTCTCAGCGGAATCAAACACTGCTCTGTGCGGCTTCACCATGGGCTGTCAAGAGATTTTTTATCAAGAATACTCCTCTTTCCTGTGGGGAAAAAAAACGCTGCTCATCGAGGTGAGGATACTGTCTCTGCACTCGTGGGTAAAGACTACACTACTGCTAACACATTTCACTAATGCTCTCTTTAGCCAACAACAAAAAAAAAGATCCACAGAGGCACAGTTCCTATTTTCAGCAACACTCTGGCACTAAGCAGAGGGGGCAGAGTGCCATACTGTATACGCCCTGAAGCCATAAACACAGGTGCTTTACTCACAGGTATGGCCTAGTGCTTGACCCATGCATAATCCTACAGTCTGGTCCAGTCAGTCCTATAGAACACAGCTCAATGTCATTCCCTGCTCCATACATCACTGTATGCAAACAGTCCTGGATAAACAGAACAGAATGTACTCATATACCTAAACACTTAGATATGGGCCCAAAAACACTCTCTATGAGTCCATACAGCGTGGTCAAAAGAGATTCTTTCACTGATCTGTGTTCACTAAGGCAGGATGCAAAATATCTAAACTCCGCATCAAAGGCAAGAATCAAACAGGCTGAAAAGAATGTTGCATTCATTATCACATATGAGCTTATACAGTATCTACACTTTAACGGATGAATCAGGAGTAATTCAGGGGCAATCCTCCAGTAAGTCTGGGTCAGTTCTTGGGTAATTTGGGGGTATTTCTGGGGTAATTCAGGGGTTATTTTGGGGTAGTTCTGGGGTGAAACTGGGGTTATTTTGGAGTAGTTCTAGGGTAAAACGGGGGTTATTTTGGGGTAGATCTGGGGTAATTCAGGGGTTATTTTGAGGTGGTTCCGGGGTAATTCAGGGTTAAATAAGGGGTGGTTCTGGACCAAATTGGGGGTGTCTGCTCAGTTCTATGTAAGTGGAGGCATGCATTCCTTATTCATTTCATCCTTTCATTTTATTGTTGCAAATTAGGCAGAGTGGTTTTTGAAGGAGGGAGCAATTCTTCTTAATGAAAGTGTGTGTGTGTGTGTGTGTGTGTTATTACAGCTACAGCTATTCCAACATTACTTTGAGAGTTTGAGCTACTTTCTCCCCAGCACACACACATACACACACACACACACACACACACACACACACACACACACATACACAGGCATAAAAATACACACAAACAGGTGAATAATATTATCAAGTTGTCAAGCCCCATCACACATCTTATTCACACACACACACACACACAAACAGACACATACACACACACACACCATAAGGCAAACGTACAAACAGCACACACAGTTTTTGTCCAGCTCAATTAAATGATTGTGGAGTGGCAGTGTTGGACTCTGAACTATAAATATGAGTGAGTTATGGGGTTGCATTTTGCTGAGTCATGGGGCTGCAGAGGTCCCTGAGGAAAACTCGGGCCTGCTGACAGAGTGACAATCTGAGGAAATAAAACAATAACCAAAACATAACTATATTACAGCCCAGGAAAGAGCTAGACAGCATCACATGGCACCACGGATGAAAGATGGGCGGACTCCACTGGGCTCTGCCAAGCCAAAATAAATCAGACGCTTGACACGGATGGACCAAGCCCACAACTGTTAATGCAGCGCCCGTGACTGGGGCCCAGGGCCAGGACTGTGGTCTGTCATGTAAAGTACTGGCCTTGTACGGAGAGACGTTAAATCCATCGTTAAAGTCCCTCTGTCTGAGGCATCCACTAAAGCCACACAGCAAATTCTTTCTGTTATCAGAAAGCATGAGCTAAACAAGCATATGGACTACAACCAGCAGTGATCTAGCCCTGCCCCCCCTCTGCACAGGTGCTTGGCTGCTTTGACAGGAGTTGAATGGAACCTGCTGGTGGTGTAGTGAGAAGGACAGACAGCGGGAAGTGAGGGCAGGCTTACACTCAGACAAACAATGTCCTGGGGGTGCTAGCATTGTTGTGACATATCAGTTGTTAAAGAAGCTAAGATGTATACATCGTAGATTGTTACAGTTACAGCCAGTAAGCCCTGAGGATCTAATTTAGTCTTCAAATTCGCAGAAACTCACCTGAACACAGAGTACCGCCTGTCAGATCAGTGAGATTTGCTGAGAGAGAGTGAATATGCAGGTGATTAGGTGAGAGAAATGTGGCATGAGTGTGTTCGCACATTTATAAGCGAGTGCTGTTTTTTTTCTGAGTGTCTGATGTGCATGATCGGTGTGAGACATCGCTCAGTTAAAGTGGACAGTGCGTTTGACCTTGCCAGCTGTAGCAGTACAGATGAGCAGAATGACAAGACTACTGTGTGTGGTAACCGGAGATGCAATCAATACACTCGGCACATGAAGAACGCTGCACAAACCTGTCCCCCAGTGACAAACGCTCCAGAGTACGACAGTAATCAGGAGAGATATTGTCCACTCTGCAAAACTGCAAAACACCTTATGCCTAATGATCAAAGACTATAATCAATCAGCCAAAATAATCAAACACGTCTGATGACTGTCCTTTATTAATGTCAGACAGAGGGACCGGCCAGACCACGTGGAGGACAAGATTAAAAAAAAAAATGAAATCCCACATCAGAATTCTGTGAGGATAAAACATTTTGGTTTCCTTGACTCTTGTGTGCGCTGATCTAGAGAGGGCGGGATGGGCGAGAGCAGATTAAATAAGGGATTAAATCTGTCTGTCCACAGACGGCAGATAGATTACGCACATTGTCATAGAGTAGTGACAGACAATCTGAAAATAATTATACACAGTTATGAATTATTACACACAGTCTGTGTGTGTGTGTGTGTGTGTGTGTGTGTGTGAGAGAGAGAGAGAGAGAGAGAGAGAGATGTCGAGGCCGTAGTCTTTTATAAAGAGTTAAAGACTCTGAGACAGTGAGAAGAAAAGATGTAATAAGTTTGAGAGAGCATGGAGGAGACACGGGCAGGATGGTTTGATTGGGGGATGTGTGTAGGTCCTGGAAATGTGGAGCTATACGTCTCCATCACACAGTCTATAAATCACTGGCCTAAGGAACCTATGTGTGAAAACCAGAAAAACGCTGGCTCAGTAATCCAGGCCTGGGAGGGAAAACAGGACAAAGGCTGTGTGTGTGTGTGTGTGTGTGTGTGTGTGTGTGTGTGTGTGTGTGTGTGTGTGTGTGTGTGTGAGAACAGTATGTGGTAGCAGTCCGTATTTATTTGAATGCATGAAAACGATAGATGAGTCCCTCTCCAAAGAATCAAGATGAAAATCTCTAGTGGATATTAAAAAATCAGATGAGTGTGTGTGTGTGTGTGTGTGTGTGTGTGTGGTTGTTTGTGTGCACGTGTGTGGCGGGGGGATTATTTAATAAGCTTTGCCTGGCAGGGCAGGTTACATAAATGACATCTTATATCCTCTAAAACCACACTGTTTCAGTCAGACCTGGACAGCATTACTGTTGGCGAAACCAATTCCTTGCCTCATCTCCCTCTCTTCCCCTCCTGCCCTCTCTCTCTCTCTCTCTCTCTCTCTCCCTCTCTCTCTCTCTCTCTCTCTCTCTCCTCTCTCTCTCTCTCTCTCTCTCTCTCTCTGTCCTGCTGTCAGTCCTCTTTCATTCAGTACTGTTAATTTACCCAAGGGACTCCCTATGTGTAACACCACTCTCTACCGCTCTCTTTAAAAACAGCAGCAGGCATTGTGTGATAGCACTGAACCAGAATGTGGGTTTAACAGAACCAGAGCAGCTGTCCTTTATGCGGGATCTACACTAATGAAGCAGAAAAACACAGCAGCAGATAGGAACAATTTAGGGTTAGGGTTTTAGGTTTTTCGTTGCACTCCAAGACTTATCTGTTCTGGTTGATTTGTGACTAATTCTTCTTCAGACTCAGACAGAAAGATTTCTCTGTGGCACACTACCCATGGATTTTCACAGCTACTTATTCTCAGTGAATGAGAAAGCTCACTGTGAATGAGCTCATGACTGAATGCTGGTTAGGCTTTATAACATATTGCTCTGTGCCTGGTTTATTTCAATGAGCAGGTGACTCCGTCAGTGGACCCTCAAGCACACAGTAGATTGCAGTTGCTGCTGTGGACTCAGATCTTCTGTCGCATTGGCTGCATTTCATTGTCTCTCTGTGTTTACACGCTGGATTTCCACTACACATCAGTAAATAGCACTGGACAGAGATCATCATAAAGTCACATCTGTTTGTCATGTCTGTTTTGTCATATCCACGTTCTCTCACATGATCCACCTGTTAGTCCTCATTTCCTCTAGATTACTCATTCAACATGGCCAGTTATCATAATCCTAACATTAGACCACTTATTCCTTTATATTCACGACAGCAGACAAATACATCCTGATCAAAGCCGAGGAAGTATAGTCAGTCAGGTGCTATAGAATTCACTGTATCAATTAATCAAGTGTCTGAATACGGAAATGCTGGTCACAAACCCAAAACGGTGAGTGTCATTCATCTGAGATCAGTCTGCACTTTATGTTAGATAAACCCAGTCCCATTGTCTGGTCTACTGAGACTTCACTCTCCATGTTCAAGACTGTCAGGATCTAACACACTCATTTCTCCATAACCTAATCAATGGATACAGAGAGAGAGTGAAACCGAGCGAGAGAGAGAGAGAGAGAGAGTAGCATTTTATTGATGTCTGCTCCACCAAACACACACACACACACACACACACACACACACGTAGCTATTCACATATAGAGGTACGATGTGAGCTGTGCTCTGATGCTGCAATGTTTGGTGAAAGCAGAAGGAGAAAAAGAGGAAGAAGAGATCTTTCACACACACTGTCACAGTCGTCATAGATCCATCAATCATCCATGATACGCTCTCTCTTTCACACACACTCGCACACACACTGACACACATGCACACTTACAGAAACTTGCACACACACTCACACACACAGACACACACACACTTACAGAAACTCACCCCACATACTCACACATGCATACACACACACACTGACATACACACACACACATACATGCACAAGCACACACACACACACTCCAGTCATTGAATTGTATGCCCAGCCATTACAACCATGTCCACCAAACCCAGCAACCCCTATAACAAACTCTGCATCTGTGTGTGTGGAGCAGAATGGAAATCTCTCCATTCAAATCCAATTAGACCTGCTATCATCTACCTCACTGTGTGTGTGTGTGTGTGTGTGTGTGTGTGTGTGTGTGTGTGTGTGTGTGTGTGTGTGTTTGTGTATGTGTGTGTGAGTGATTCTTTCAAACTATGTTAATGTGAACTTTTACCCTCACGTGTTTGCTGCACCCTGTTGTGTGTGTGTATGTGCATCTGTGTCTGCATCTACAGATGTGTGTTCATGTACGTCTATGTGAGTGTGTGTGTGTGTGTGTGTGTGTTTGGAGAGAGCAGGTGCACTACCCGGTGTTGGACAATGGTGTCCCAGCAGGCCAGCTTATGACAAAAGAGAAGATCCTCTCCTCCTCTTACACAACTCCGTCTGTTTCCCTCCCTTTCCTCCCTCCTGTCTGTTCCATCACTGGCCCTTACCTTGCGCTTTTTATCCCGAGAGCGGTTCCTCTTCCTGGACTGCTCCTCCTCTTTCTCTTTCCTCTCCTGTTCGGCTAGAGCCTCTAAATCCTTGTTCTTCCTCAGATGTTTGGCTGCCTGTGCCATGGTTCCTCCAGCCCGGGTGTGTTAGTGCGAGCGTCTGGGGGGCTTCTGATGCTTGCGAGCAGGGAGACGCTGCTCTGTGCTGATGCTCTGTGTGGGGGGGAGGGGGGGAGGGTGCTGAGGCTGGTGCATTCACTGCGTTGCTCCAGTGCTGCTCCACACTGCCGGAGAATGCCTGCTTTCCCCTGCCTCTCTGCTCTTCTCTTCTCTTACCTCTCTCTCTCTCTCTCTCTGTCTCTCTGTCTCTCTGTCTCTCGTTCTCAGCTCTGTTAGGCAAGCAGAGCTAAGAGCTGTTGTCCGCTGAAGGGATGCTGCTGCAGCACAGCGCACACCTCTTTCTCTCTCTCCCTCTCTCTCTATCGCACTCTCTCTCTTTCTCTATTGCTCTCTCTCGCTCTATCGCTCTCTCTCTCTCTCTCGCTTTCTCACTCACTCACTCACTCACTCTCCTATTCCACTGCACCTTCCCTCAGTGGTCCTCTCATTTCATTCGCTGTCTTGCACCAAAGATCACAGAATAGAGCAAAAGAATCGGCTAATGCAGACTTTCTCTCTCTCTCTCTTTCTCTCTCTCTCTCTCTCTCTCTCTCTCTCTCTCTTTCTCTCTCTCTCTTTCTTGCTGTCGTGCTCTCTCTTTCTCTCTTTAATGCTTAAGTCATTTCCTATGCTCCTACTGTGCTTGCTGTCCTGCAGAACTTCCTCCTGTCGCAGTTAAGAAGCGGATGAAAAGAATCGTGTGTGATAATGCAGGGGCAATATTAACCGTTTTAAAGAGTCTATAATCTGCTCCCTCCCAGCCTTGATTGTTTCTGCCGTAGGCTGCAGAGTGTGGAGGAATTTTTTCTGTCTTTATTTATTTATTCATTTATTTATTTATTTTGGTGCTCCTGCAGGCTGTGCGTGTGTCAGAGGAAATGTGTGTGTTCACAGTACTGGGTGACAGGCACAGCCTCCTGTGGAACAAACATGCGCTCAGATCAAGGAACTGAAACACGAGACTCATTCAAAACATACTCATTGAGAACATGTTTCAAAAGGGTTTGCTTTCACTCTCCCTCTCCCTCTTTTCTCTCTCTGTCTCTCTCAGTCTCATATGGTGCAGTGAGTGTATGTGTGTTTGTGTGTGTGTGTGTGTGAGTGAGTGTCTATCTGCCTCTCTAGCTGACTCTCTCTCCCTTCCTCCTTTATCACTTTGCTTCCATGTGGGGTTCCTTTTGGCTGCCAAGAAAGGGAAGCTTTCCCTGCTCTCATTTTCAGACTGCCACTTACGCAGCTTTCACCTGTTCTGTCTCACTGCTACAAATCTCTCTCTCTCTCCCTCCCTCTCTCTCTCTCTCGCATGCACACACACACAAGCACGCACACACACACACACACACACAGCCTCTCAGTTTCTATCTCCTCCCCCATGCATGGGCTGCTGATGTAGGCAAAAAAGCCTTTAACATCGCTCTCTCTCTCTCTGTCTCTCTCTCTCTCTCTCGCTCGCTCGCTCATTAAAGTCATTAAAGAGGCAAGAATGAGGGATGGCAATGAGGAAATGAGCCTAAACAGGAAAAACAGGTCAGGGAAAGAACTGAACACAACCTGAGTGAGAGAGAGGAACAGAGGCAGTGTTGAGAGATGAATGGGACATTAAAGCAGAGAATAAATGGAGAATGAGGAGTTTGATTCATGACTTGCTCTTACACTCTCCATGTCTCAAGGCAAAGTGTAGAGTGGAAACTTAAAGCATCTGATTCACTCCAGGCTGTTACAGACCAAGTCCACTCATTCAGTGCTGCATCTCAGCCAAGCCCCTCTATCTCTCTTCTCTCCATCTCTTTCACTCTTCTTTCCTTTAACTCACTGAATCGCAATCCATTACTGAGGGTCCCCTGTCCAGCATATCTAATCTAAATTTTAATCTCTCATTATCACAGCTGACTGGGCTGAGGGAGGGACTGATGATCAGTGGAGTGAGGTGTGTTAGTGTTGGACTAAAACTAACGTGTTCAGGGAGTGCGTCGCCCTGAGGAATGAGCTGTAAACCATAGCTTCAGCCCTGTATATCTCTCTCCACACCTTATTCTCTGTCTATGCATCAGTGTTTTATGTTTAGTACACACACACACACACACACACACACACAGACAACCTGATCCCTCATTCAGCTAAAACCCTGAACTGTGCTGTTTCACTGTCATTGAAATCCTTCTGCTTTTCAGGAACACTTAATGTATTTTAAATTATTAGAGCATGAATACATGTCCTCACACTATTCCTTGATTGTTATAATCATATGCATAGACTGTGTAACTGCATGACATATAAGGATCATGTAACTGTGCATCACAACGGTCAGTTCCAGGATCCAGACCAATCCAATCACTGATCAAGATGAACACTTTAGCAACACAACAGCCATTCTTATGGACCCTGCACTGCACAGCTATATAACTGATGAAGTACCTTCATCACTTTAAGGCAACATGTAGACATTCACACCTCCCTGATATAGAGTTATGTGATTCGTTAATGAAAAAAATGATGACACATCAGACATCACACAAAAACTACTGCGAGATTCGTGTAAGAACTGAACACTCATATCTCTGTGTGCACCCATAATGACAAGGTTGAAAAAGAGATGGGGGGGGAGAGACAGAAAGAGAAGGAGAGAGAGAGAGAGAGAGAGAGAGAGAGAGAGAGAAAGAGAGAGAGAGAGAAATGCTAATTCATCTTGTCTCTACAGGTGAGCACTGCCCTGCGGGATTACTCTCATTAACACAGCTAATTTAGTCCAGTTCTCCACCAGAGATGGACCACACGGGCCTTCAGGTCCTACGTGTATTTTTGGAACAAACTCTCCACCAAATTAGACTGTCAGCCACTGATAAAAACATCCGAGGGAGTTCATTTCACACCAGCCTGTGTCCTGCCACGGTGCTAGGCTGCCACCCTGATACCAAACAGATACCAACCGTTTAACATATTTTTTGTGAAATTATAACTTTTTTAGTGTTGAATCTCAGTTGTGGACTCAGAATAGAAAGCAAATGTGCCATGGATGTCCGATGATCAGAATCGAATCTGTTTTGTGCACAGCTCCATATCCCAAAACTCACTTACTTTTCCTCACTTACTTTTAAAAACACAAGATATCATGTTTACACACATCTGCTCCCTATGTAATCAATAACAGTCTGAAAGAAACCTAAAGCAATGTTCAGTTGAATCAGACAAAAATCAATCAAACATTCCGCACGTTTGGAGTAACCCTCATCTCCATGGAGTGATTTACAATGCCATCGTGTGGCCAGAAAAAGGCAGCAGTCCGAGAGGATGTGACAGTGAAACAGTGTCTTGTAGCAACAGCATTTCCCCCTTGCATTTTCACTCCCTGTACCAGCCTACCTTATTATTCTTCATGGTAAACATGAATCAGGTGAGTCAGTACTGGGCTGAAACGTGGTGAAGGCAGGCATGCTCTGGAAATGTACTCGAATTTAACTACCATACTCTGAGTGCTGTCTGTAACTAATAATGTTAAATTGTTATCTGAGAAACCACCTCACAAAACCTGTGCTTGTAATAGTGACAATGCTCATAATTGTCTGTTTGCTTTATGTTGCCCTGACATATCAGTAGCACAACATATGGGTTCCAACACGTGCTAAAGCACCTCACAGTACAGCACTGCACTGCAGCACAAGACATAATGAGTCCAGTGCAACCTGTTAAGCCAGTCTATAGTGACACCTAGTGACCACTCTCCAGCATAACACCCAACAGAAGACATGAGAATCGTTCATATTTCAACATGAAAACTGACAAAATGTAGATTTTAGAACATCACAGTCTAGTTTTTACTTATTTATTTATTTATTTACTTTATTTTTGTGGCACCGAAGATGCTGTCGGGAGAAAGAAGTCTCTGGTGAGAGAGATCAAAGGTGAACAGCAAGAATCGAGCAGCAGGGCCACGCACACAAAAATATCACCACAGAATAAAACGCAGTACAGTGTATTTTCTGCAGAACTTTCCCATCATCAGCATGGAACAGCACCAAGGAGTTCAGGCTGATCTGGAGATGACTGGGGGTTGTGGTCATGTATTGGATGGGTGTTTCTAATAAATTGGCCACTAAATTTATATAAGCTTAACTCTTAAACATTTCGACCTCATATTTCCAAAGCTTCTCTGAACATCCTGCCACGTTTCTTAGAACAAAGAGGTTTGTGACTTGTAAGTCTGCGTCCATATCAAGTACTCAAGTAAATTTTTGTTGTTATTGGTATTTCAGTCACCAACAAAAACTGCACTGATTTTTTACCATCACACCACCACAGTCACCACACCACCACCACCACACCACCACCTCATCACCACACCACCACCACACCACCACCACACCACCACCACAGTCACCACACCACCACATCACCACCACCACCACACCACCACAGTCACCACACCACCACCACCACACCACCTCTTCACCACACCACCACCACACCACCTCATCACCACACCACCACCACCACATCACCACCACCACCACACCACAGTCACCACACCACATCACCACCACAACACCATCACATCACCACACCACCACCACACCACCACCACAGTCACCACACCACCACCACATCACCACATCACCACCACCACACCACCACCACAGTCACCACACCACATCACCACCACAACACCACCACATCACCACATCACCACCACAGTCACCACACCACATCACCACCACAACACCATCACATCACCACATCACCACCACACCACCACCACAGTCACCACACCACCACCACATCACCACATCACCACCACCACATCACCACCACACCACCACCACCACACCACCACCACCACAGTCACCACACCACATCACCACCACAACACCACCACATCACCACATCACCACCACAGTCACCACACCACCACATCACCACCACATCACCACCACCACCACACCACCACAGTCACCACATCACCACCACAACACCACCACACCACATCACCACCACAACACCACCACATCACCACATCACCACCACAGTCACCACACCACATCACCACCACAACACCAACACACCACCACCACCACAACACCACCATATCACCACCACACCACCACAGTCACCACACCACATCACCACCACAACACCAACACACCACCACCACCACAACACCACCACATCACCACCACAGTCACCACACCACCACCACCACAACACCACCACACCACCACCACCACAACACCACCACATCACCACATCACCACCACAGTCACCACACCACCACATCACCACCACCACAACACCACCACATCACCACCACAACACCACCACATCACCACCACACCACCACATCACCACCTCATCACCACCACCACACCACCACCACATCACCACACCACCACATCACCACAGTCACCACATCACCACCACAACACCACCACATCACCACCACACCACCACCACAGTCACCACACCAACACACCACCACAGTCACCACACCACAGTCACCACACCACCACAGTCACCACACCACCACCACATCACCACCACCACCACCACAACACCACCACACCACCGCAGTCACCACACCACCACACCACCACCACCACATCACCACCACAGTCACCACCACAGTCACCACACCACCACCACATCACCACCACCACCACAACACCACCACATCACCACCTCATCACCACCACCACATCACCACCACATCACCACCACCACACCACAGTCACCACACCACCACAGTCACCACACCACCACCACATCACCACCACCACCACCACCACCACCACAGTCACCACACCACCACACCACCACCACAGTCACCACAGGGTTGCCGGTTCAATTCCCAGGCCCAACATCCACGGCTGTGTGGATGTGCACTTAACCCCAATGCTCCCCGGACTGCTCCCACTGCTCCTGCGTCTGGTGTGTGTTGGATGAGTTAAATGCAGAGGACAAATTCACTGTTCGTAGTGTGTGTGTGAACCTCACTAACCAAAGACATCTTTAATTTAAGATGTGTGAACCTCACTAACACCACAGTCACAACCGTTACCTAACCTCACTAACACCACAGTCAACAGTCACCACAGTTACCTAACCACACCACAGTCACAACCGTCACCTAACCTCACTGTCACCACAGTCACCAACCTCACCAACACAACAGTTACCTAACCTCACTAACACCACAGTCACCAACCTTACCAACACCACAGTCACCACAGTCACGTAACACCACATCACACCACAATCACCTTCAACTCACATTATGTGCTTACTCACAAGGCCCAAAACCAGAGGTCAAAGGATTCAAAGTCAAGGGTCAAAGGGTTCAGAGTTTGCTGTCTGCAGAAAAAGAACTTATCCATGGACAACAGACCGGGATTACTTGCCTTAACACAGAATTATTGCTAATGAAGGAAATGTTCATTTGTCTGTAAAGGGAAAGGTATTTGTTTATTTACCTTGTTTTATAAAACAGTTCATATGTGATATCACAAAGCTAATCACTGAAGTTCATTTAGTCGCCAGTGGAATCCCTTCCTGTTGCATGCCACTGAGGTAGAGGTCAGCAAAAAGTAAACATTAGCCAGTTTGATACAGTTGCTGGAGTTGGTGTTTCACTTTTTAGATGAATAAATGACTTCGTTGTTCATCTTTATCAAAACAGTGTGTGTTGAGGTGCACTGCAGATGGAAAACAAAGACATCTTTAATTTAAGATGGTAATAGCCATACAAAATGTGTTAGTACTTATACTGGTAAAATGTCATTCCATTAGCGCTGACATTTTGAACTTTGAAATCTTTCCTTTCATAGAGAATTAGCTGGAAATGCCAGCGAACTTAACATTAGCATTTGAAAATCAGCGAGTGGTCAACGATGCAAAACATGTTCTCACCTTAAAAGTTTTTACATTTACACCAGTCATGATCACACTGTTCGGCTCGTCAAAGGTGCTTCCACTTGGATGGCTACAAGATCACGTATGTATGGCTACTGGCAACATTTTAATACATTTGAAATGAGATGTCGCTGTACATTGTGTGGGTATTTAAGCAGTTAGGAGAACTGCAGCTTGTCTCAGCCACGTGGCCCTGCTCATTTGGACTAAGACCAGCTGGGAGTCTGCCAAATCTTGGCCACTAATGAGCATTCAGAAAAGCTGACCATCTGTTCCTGTAACATCGCCATGTGAGTCCGAGGACATTTTTCACAGGTCTGATATCTGACTTGACTTTTCACTCAAAGACGCCTGCATAGCCCCGCCGTGCTGAGTTCTTAACATTACAGTCCTCACATTTCACAGAGCAGGCCGCTCACACGCACAACACCCCCAACATTAGGTTTTAGCGCAGAGGAAAGAGCTTTATGACAAAAAAAAAACCCTGGTCACTACATTACTAAAAGCATTTTGGTTAATGACTACAAATGTGTCTAATGAGCATTCCCTTTAAACACTTTCCTTAATGCAAAGTGTGACGTTTTTAAATTTAAATTTTTAAAGAGGTGAACATAAAGGATCACTCTAAGCTCTTTAAACTGCTCAGCTGATTAAACTGAAGGCACTGAAGCTCTGAAACAGAAATAAACAATAAATTCAAAACCATTATTCTGCCTCCGAAGGCACTATATATATATATATATATATATATATATATATATATATATATACACACACACACACATATATACATATATATATATATATATATATATATATATACACACACACACACACACACACACACACATATATACATATATATATATATATATATATATATATAGATAGATAGATAGATAGATAGATAGATAGATAGATAGATAGATGGATAGATAGATATAGATATTACACGGCTTTGTTGAATACTCAATTCTGGTCAGTTACAGCATTCTACGGTCTGTTATTTCCGAATAGCAGACCACTGCTATGAATAACAGACCATTGCTATGGACACTAACAGACTATTTTTTTTTTAGCAGAAGCAATAAAATTATTTTTAAATCAATATTTTGTGTAATTTTTAAATAAATGTTTTGTGTAAAATTATTCATTTTTCTAGTAAGTAGCCGTGTAGTAAGTGCTTTGCGGCAGGGTCCTGCATCACCCTGTCGGGGTTTATTTCGCAGTAATGACCAGCTTGCAATACATTATTCCTCACATATTTTGTGTGTGTGTGTGTGTCTGCTCTTTAAAAGAGCTGGAGAGTAAATAATTTTTTTCCCTCTGGTATGTGAAGCTGTTCTCAGAAAGCCAGTTTGGTCCATGGACATGCTCTGTTTTTACTGTTAGTATGTGAACATGGAGTACATGCAGTAAACATGGCTGTCTGCTGTGTGGCTGTGATCGGCTCTCTGAGGGTAGCTGGCAGGCTGGCATATTTGGGTGGCAGATCTCAGGGCTTGGGTATGACTCATCAGATTGAGCAGCGAGGACTGGCATGACTTCACAGGGACAAGTGGACAGCGCCAAAACCAAAAGCCATCTGGTAGGGGAAGAAACCCAGGCCAGTGCTCAGCCCTGTGTCCCGTACACCCCAAGAGAGGTCAAAGAAGAAGGCCAAGGATGTTGTGAGATGATGGGCAGGCCAGAAACGTGCAGATGATGGTGAAGCACAGCGGTGATTTCCAGAATGGCATCTCACAGCACACAGCTGTTGTCATCACAAACTGTTTACAGCAGCAGACAGCCACATCAGGTTCTACTCCACTCATTTAAAATGGGAACAAACTGGTATTTCATCAGACAAACCGCCACCAACACTAGACGATAGGAAACAGAAAAATATCAGCTTCTCTGATGACTCCCACTTCCTGTTGTGTTATGCTTAGTGTGAGTCAGTGATCTGGTGTCAGTGGCAGTGGTGGCAGTGGTGTGATGGTATTGGGAATGTTTTCACTGGTGTTACAGCCAGGCACACCAACCGCAACATAAAGGGGACACAGACAGAGTTCGGCTCAATGTCTAGACAGTTGCCATGGCATAAAGCGCTCTACACTTCAAGCCAGGCTGGGCTCCATTTATGATGAACAGCAGACAGTCCTCAGGTGAGCAAGACAGGTAACGGCGCCGGTGACACCTATCTGCCTGGAGGAATAGTAAAACAGAGAAATGGATTACATAAGCCACCAGCAGGGGCAGTCAAAATAAATGTTACTGTGGCACGTTAAGGGGCAGAGGGACATAACAACTAGCAAACATTAGGCCCTTTGATTAGAACCGAGCAACATTTGAATGCTACAGGATTACTTGGAACGTCATTACTGACCAGGTGCATCCCTTCATGGATACAGTGTATCATGCCTAAAATGGAGACTTCCAGTAGGATAATGATCCACGACACACAACATGATTAATGTCAAACTACTTCCAGAATCAACAGTGAGTTCACTATACTTGAGGGAACTGTGCACTCACTAGACCATAACCCTATAAAATGTCTATGCAAGTGTAACAGGTACCTCAGTATTACCTGATTAAATATGCTTTTGGACCAGTAGGTTTGATGGAGGTGTAAGGAATGACAATTGTTTCTAAAGTTTAAAGAGTTATTTAAAATGTTATTTCAATACGGTTATACAATAGTTAAAATAGTCTGTGCAGAGCTTTATTCATATTATATATCTATTAAGTACAAAAAAATGAATAAAGCTGATCAAATATATTACTACACAATCAAATATCGACAGTAAAGGGATTCAATCAAATATATAAATAACAAGGCTATTGGTGCACCCTTAATTAAATCATACAACATTATAGATTAATAACAATTATATACAAAATTCATCACACACAAACAGTATTCTCAATTCAAACTACGAATTCAATATCCAGTTCAAATAGTTCAATATATATAATTCAATATATTCAGTTTAAAACTCCGGCACATCTGCTATTCTAGTTGAGTGTAGTATCCGACAGGACAATAGGAAGAATAGCAAAGTCCAAGAGGGAGAAAAAAAATCCAAGTGTCTAACAAACTCAAAAGTATCAAGTAAGAAAAAAAAGCCTCTCCAATCTTGGAGAAGGAATTGGAAAAGAGATCCTACCGCACTTTCTCACTGTCTCCGAGTTCACTTCTGTTGGCTCGCCATCTAACTTTGGTGTCCTCTCATGTAAGCGCAAGGAAACTGTCGAGCTCCTTTGAGATCACTTTCGATTTATGAGTAAAACAAATGCTTTTATGAGTGAAACAAAAACTGGCCAAACCTCATGGAAGAAACAATTAAAAGGCTTAAAACATTCATTTTTGATCACTGTCAATTCAATTTTGTATTTCTCGTAGTTCTGCTCTCTCTCTCTGATGATTGATCTTTTTTCTAACTGAAAAAAAAAAAGAAATTTCAAATAGATATCCTCGTTCTAGGACTGTGAACTTTTGTACACATACAGTCGCTCAAGGAGGTGGGAGGGACTTCCAGATATGAGTTAATAAATATTATTTATTAATTAATTTACAGACTTTCAATATTTGTCCATCTAAATAGAATAATTATAATAATTATTAAAACAGATAAATTGTACTGGGTTACATCCTCCCCACTTGAAGGTAAGCAAGTCCCTTTGTGTCAACCAACCAAATTCATCTAATCTACTTTCACCTCTACTTTCATCAGATCTACTTGTTTTGCAAGGATAGTGGTTATTCAGCATGACTCATTGAATTAATTACTGCTTCACTTAGGGACTGAAATAAGCTGTGAACTACTGAAGTAAGTGAATTACCTAACTGGGGATAGTGGAGTCTCTGTGTGTGTGTGGGGGGGGGGGGGGTTGAGTTCCTAACAGAACATCTTGACAAAGGTGCTACATTAGATTCTTCAAGAGTTGATTCTCTCACACACTTGTCGAATCTTTCTTTGTTTCGCATTGCTGACTTTGAAGCGTTTTCAGCTGCGATTCTATAAGTCTCTTCAAGTCAAGATCTGAGATTCTTCACATATTGTGAGTGTGATCCCTGAGTTTTTTCTTTTGTAGGTAATCCAAAAGCTAAATCACTTGGTAGTCTGGGTTGTCTTCCAAGCACTAAATCCAGTAACATCATTCTTTGTGCAGTTATATGCACATACTAATGGCTTGACAAAGTCACGCCAATGCAACTTGTCTTGATCTTTTAAAGTACCACGCATACTGAACAGTGTCTTGTTAAAACCTTTTACAGGATTACCCCGAGGGTGATAAGGGGTTGTCCGCGCTTTTTGGATTCCAACTATCTCACAAAGTTCCTTGATGGTCTTGCATTCAAAATCTGCCACCTGGTAACTTAGCAATTGTTCTGGAAATCCATAATGAACTATAAGATTATCCCAGAGGCACTTGGCTACAGTTCTTGCTTTCTGATTGGATGTAGGTACAGCTACTGCATACTTTGTGTAATGGTCAGTCATGACAAGCACACAGGCTCAATGGAAAGGAAGTCTATACAGACTAATTCTAATGGTTGAGTCACCTGGAATTTGAACAGAGATGCGGACCTCTCTTGCGCAGCTTTGCGCTTGACACATCTCTCACAGATTTTAATCTTCTTTTCAACATCAGCACTCATCTTAGGCCAACAGAAGCGGGAACAAACAAGGTCGAGTGTACACTCAACACTCATGTGGTCATGTAAGTTTTCCATTACAGCTGCATGTAGCTTTTCTGGTAGCACCAATTGGTAAGTGCTCTGACCATTATCATGTCTTCGCCTTTACAATATTCCATCTTTCAATTCAAGACGATTCTACTCTCTCAGCAGCAAGGGTATCTCCGGGAATTCCAGGATGTTTCACGGAAGGGCATGGTATTTCACCCGACTCCAAGATGGTAATGATTTGTTTTATGGCTGAGTCTGATCTTTGCTTATTTCTCAAGTCTGTGTCTGTAAAACTGGATATGGTTGCAAACCTATAAGATGGTACTTCCTCCTCAAAACAATCAGGAATGGCTCCTTGCTCAATGGATAAAGGCTCTACTAGTGCAATAGATGTGCCACAGCCTTGCTGGACACATGCTTCTCGCATACTGCTTGAACAATAGCATGGTCTACCTTCGCTTAGATGCTTAGCTGTGAACTGTTTGATCCATTCATGCTCTTTCTGTGACACAGTGTCATTCACCAGTTCACCACAGGGACGTCTCAACAATCCATCAGTATCCTGGTTTTGCTTACCGGCCAAATAATTGAAGGAGAATGAAGCCAAGGCTGACAGCCAGTTTTGCGGATGTCAAAACATAAGAAAGAGTATTACTATCAGTTACCACAGTGAATGTGTTACCGTATAAGTAGTCTGGAAATTTCTCTGTAACCGCCCATTTAATGGCAAAAAAACCCCAGTTTATGTGCAGGATATCTGGATTCATTACAAGAAAGTCCTCAGCTTGGGAAAGCAATCACTCTACTCGCACCATCCTGCTCTTGATATGAAGCTGCTCCTAGACCTGTGGTACTTGCATCAGTATGGAGGATGTAAGGTAGGTTTGGGTTAGCGAAACTAAGTACAGGGGCACTAGTGAGCTTAGAAACAATGGTGTCAAATGCTTCTTGACAAGCAAGTGTCCAATGACAGCCAAATGGATATTTTGGATTGAAATACTTCCCAGTCACAACTGATCTTGGTACATTTCTTTTATGTGGTGGATTCCCAGCTGCCTTTTTGTTAAGTGGTGGATACCCAGCAGTCAAATCATTTAGAGGTTTTACTATCTTGGAGTAATCTTTGATGAATCTTTGATAATAACCTGAAAATCCTAGGAATGACCTTAGCTCCTTCAGGTTTGGGGGTTTGGCCAGGTTTTAAGGGCACTTATCTTTTCAGGATCGGTCTCGACTCCATTCTGTGATATTATGTGACCTAAATATCTGACTGATGTCTGGGAAAACTTTTTCTTTTTCTGGGAAGAGCTTTAAACACACTTTTCCCACACTTTCATGAGATGTTCCTCGTGTTCCTCAGATGTCTGTGAAAATATGCGGTCATCAAGAAACACCAGGACTTCTGTAAGAGGCAGATCTCCCATGCACTTCTCCATCAAATGCTGGAATGTACTTGGAGCACTGGTAATCCCTTGCGGCATCCGGTTAAACTCCCAAAACCTAGAGGGCATGAGAAAGCTGTTTTGGGTTAATAAGATTCCTCCATCTCTATCTGGTAATAGCCTGAATTCAGGTCAAGAACTGAGAACCATTTAGAACCACTCAAGGCTGAAAAGGACACTTCAAGATTGGGTAAGGCATAAGAATCCTTCACAGTTTGCAGATTCAATTTTCTACAATCAATACATAATCTTACATCATCATTCTTCCTCTGCATAACTACAATTGGGGAAATGAAGGGGATTCTGACTCTCTGATTACTCCAGACTCCTACAGCTCTTGCAAGTGCAGACGGACAGCAGCTATATCTTCGGGATGGATAGGACGTGCTCTTTGCTTAAAGTGGGTTTCATCAGAGAGCTTAATGTGGTGATTGACCTTCGACGAGCAACCAAAGTCAAGGTTGTTTTGTGCAAACACATCATACATGTCATGCACTTTTCAAGTGATTCTGTCTTTCCATTTTTGTGACAATGGAGAATTCTCAAAGTTGAAACTAATGGTGGGTCTTAAGTAAGAGTAGCTGGGAGTCACGGAATTCACATTACATCTCTGAGGAATGATACTCTCAGTGGCATTTATTTCAGCAACCATGGAATTGGCAACCATGGTTCAACTCATCATACAGCTGGACTGACAACTGTTGTGGCCATGTAGATAGGATACAGACCACAGATCTTGACAAAAAGACACCTCAAGGAGGAGAAGATTTGGATGGAGGCGCCAAAAGAACACACCTGTCAATATGAAGGCAATTTATGTTCACTAATACATTGACAGTAACTGTTTGTTGGGCTGGAACTACTGTTGTTCCCTTGCTTTGCAATCTCACCACTCCAAGAGAACCATCTCTGTTTTGTCTACGTCGTATCTCAACAGTTCTCAGAACAGCATGGAGAATGGTATTCAAATATATCTGAGTCAGAGCATCGCGCATAAAGAGAATCAAGGGTGTTAGTTCCAATTAGTTCCAAGACTTGAGCTTGCCTTTCAGAGTTGAAATCAGGAACAACTAAAGCTAGTGTTGAAATTTCAGCATCAGCCCCAACAATGTCTTTTGGGAAAATAACAGATACTTCAACATACCCTTCATATGGGACTGGCTGACCATTGGCTCCACTTACTTCAAGCAAATGATTCAAGGACTTAATTTTCTGATCTGGCAAACAGGTCTGGTGCAATGACAAGAGGATGGTGGTCACCTGTGATCCTGTATCTAGGAGTCAGTTACAGTTCACTCCAGAAATCTTAACTTGTACAGTGCACTTTGATCCTACCAATGTTTTAAGATATGTTTGGGAAGGTTGGAGGGATTTACAATGCACTGTTGACCATTTCTTATTGAGACGGTTGTGTGGTTCATAAGTTCCTGTTTGTCCCACAACCAGAACTTTTATTCGTTTAAAGAGTCTGGATCAGCCTGACCATTTTCTCTCTCCCATTCTTGCTGTTTTAAGCACAGTGATGCTCTCTTTGTCTCAACTAGTGTCGGGTTAGGAGGGTTATCACATGTGGTAGCAATATGCCCATCTTCTCCACACATGAAACAGTATCCAGGGCATGGTTTAGAATGCTTAGTGTGGTTCTTATTGTGTTTCAGCTGCTGTGCAACAGGTTCTGAGGTCAAGGACAAATGTGCTTGCTTTGATTTGGTTCTAGCTGTGGTTTTCTGATTACGAAGCTTCAGAGAAGCAAGCTGATTCTTGAGTTCAGTTATCTGTTTCTTTAAATCTGCTGTTTCAGTTAAAAGCAAGTATCTTGGCGACATGCACATGCAGACTGAGATGGGAAATCCACTTTTTCCTTTGAAGCACCAATGTGTTGCTTTACGCGCGACAATTTTAGTGCACTCTTCCCTTCTCTGGTTCTAAGTGAAAGCAACAAATCTTGAAAGTGAGTTGGGTCAACTGTCTTTGACTCAAGATGGAACTATATAAATAAGGGTTTCATCCCAGGAGCCTCTGCAAAACTGATGATGGTTTGCCTCAAATTGGGGAAGACCACCCCTCAAGCCTGCCTTGTTCAAGGCTGTTTGCAGTCTGCTGAGACAGGCTGAAGCTTTCCCACCATCAATTTGGAATGTGTTCATGAACTTTGCGAACAACTCATTGCCATCTTCAACTGTACCGAAAGCTGAATCAAGCATATCAAGATAAGCTTGTGGAGAAGCAAGAGATCCTAAAGTCTTAATGACATCTGTAGCTGGAGGTAGGAGACCCTCCGTGATCCAGCAGACTCTGTGCAGATCAGACAAGGAAGGGTCATCAAGAAGTAACTCAACATTGCTACACCAGGTGTCATAGTTTGTTTCATTACTGGTCTGTGGACTTCTGCCAGAGTTCAGAGCTTAACTAAAGAATGGGAAGGAACCGCTGCTGTTGTTTCACTCTTGACTATGTGCTCCACAATGACTCTCTGCACTTCAGAAGGATTGAAGTCAACTGAGTTTGCAACACCAGAAGGTTCAGTGTTACGCAGTGTTATGGTTGTTTACTCTCGCTTGGCATTGTGACGTTGAACATGGGACTTGTGTGTTGGGAAGCAAGGTTAATAGGATTTCCTAACTTCAAAGTGTTTGGATATTCAAGATTCAAGATTCAAGAGTTTTATTGTCATGTGCACAGCAAAACAGGCAGTTACACTGTACAATGAAATTCTTACTTTGCTCATCCTCCTTTACCAGACGAGTGTGAATAGACAATGTATAAATAAGTAGAAAAAAATCTTATATGTAAGACGATATAAATAGCAAAAGAACTTATAGAAAAACAAGAGAAGTGAGGTAGATGAATGAATGTGCAATGTCGCAGTATGTGCAAGGGGGCAGAGAGCAGCAGTCATAAAGTGCATTGTGCAATATTACATGATGTCAGTGGTGGGACAGCAGCGCTAACAGCTGTCTTGCTGTCTTGTGTCAGCAGAGTTAATGTTCGTTGAGTAGTGTGTGTTTTCAGTAGATGGCCCACCAGTCAAAGAGGTTGGAAGGGGCCATGTGTGAAAGAGTCATTCACAAGCCTGATTGCCTGTGGATAGAAGCTGTTTGTCAGTCTTGATGTTCTGGACTTCACACTTCTATAGCGCTTGCCTGATGGTAGAAGTGTGAATAGGTGATGTTGGGGGTGTGTTCTGTCCTTGATGATGTTATGGGCCCTCCTGATGACCCTGGTGTTGTAGGTGTCCTGCAGCAGGGGGAAGGCTGCTCCTGAGATGGACTGAGCAGATTTAATCACGCGCTGGAGCGCCTTCCTGTCCTGAGCAGTGCAGTTTCCATACCAGACTGTGATGGAGCTGGTAAGGACGCTCTCGATCGTACTCCTGTAGAAGTTGCTGAGAATTTTGGCTGGCATGCCAAATTTCCTCAGCCTTCTCAGGAAGTACAGTCGTTGTTGGGACTTCCTGATGATGTGCTGTGTGTTGTGAGACCAGGTGAGATCCTCACTGATGTGAATGCCGAGGAATTTGAAGGTTTTCACCCTCTCCACCTCAGTCTCACCTATGTGAAGCGGTGTGTGCAGCTCCCCTCGCCTCCTTGGGTCAACAATCATCTCCTTTGTCTTGTCTGTGTTAAGGAAGAGATTGTTGTTATGACTCCAGGCCACCAGATCTGCAACCTCCCTCCTGTACGCTGTCTCGTCCCCCCCAGTGATCAGTCCTATGACTGTTGTGTCATCAGCAAACTTGATGATGCTGGTGTTGTTCTGGGAGGACACGCAGTCGTGCGTGAAGAGAGTATACAGCAGGGGGCTCAGCACGCAGCCTTGGGGGGTCCCAGTGCTTACCATTCTTGTTCTTGACGTGCGGTTGCCAACTCTGACTGACTGGGGTCTGTCCGTTAGGAAGTTCAGTACCCAGTTGCAGAGGGTGGGTGTCAGTCCCAGGGTGAGGAGCTTTTCAGAGAGTTTGTGGGGGATGATCGTATTGAATGCTGAGCTGTAGTCTATAAACAGCATTCTGACATATGTGTCCTTGCCCTCTAGGTGTGTGAGGGCTGTGTGTATGGCAGTGCTGACTGCATCATCAGTGGACCGGTTCTGTCGGTAAGCAAACTGTAGAGGGTCTAGGGTGTCTGGAATGATCTCCTGGATGTGAGTCATGACTATCCTTTCGAAGCACTTCATCACAATTGGAGTGAGTGCCACGGGGCGATAGTCATTCAGGCAGGTCACGGTGCTTTTCTTTGGGAGGGGCACAATGGTGGTGGACTTGAAGCAGGAAGGCACAGAAGCTTGCTTGAGGGACAGATTGAATATGTCTGCAAACACATCAGCCAGTTCTGCTGAGCAAACCCTGAGTGCACGCCCTGGGATGTTGTCTGGGCCAGCCGCCTTCCTTGGGTTTAGTCTCCTCAGAGCCACACGCACATCTGCTGCTGATATGGTTAGTGATGAGTTCTGTGCACTCTCCGTGGCCAAGGCCTCTCTCTGTTGTTCCATGTTGAGGGCCTCGAAGCGAGCGTAGAACTCATTCAGCTCATCTGGCAGTGTGGCGTGGCTGGTTGTGACCACCCTGCTCCTCTGCTGGTAGTCCGTGATGTGCTGCAGGCCCTGCCACATGTGCCGGGAGTCTGCGGTGGTGTAGTATCCCTCCAGCTTCTGTCTGTATTGTCTCTTGGTCTCTCTGATAGAGTTACGCAGGTCATATCTGGCCTTTTTGTACTCTTCAGCGTTGCCTGAGACAAATGCAGTGGTGCGAGCACGTAGCATGGATCGGACTTCACAGTTTACCCAAGGTTTCTGGTTGGGGTATTTTCTGCAGTGTTTAGTGGGGACAATGTTCTCAATGCAGGTACTGATGTAGCCAGTTACCCCAGCAGCGTAGTCCTCTATGTCAACAGTAGAGTCCTCTCTCAAAGCAGCAGTTCTGAACACATCCCAGTTTGTACTGTCAAAGCAGTCCTGGAGTACCAGGTGAGTTTCTTCATTCCACACTTTAACAGCTTTACTTACTGGTGGAGCTTGCTTGAGTAGTTGTCGGTAGGATGGGTAGAGGAACACGGAGATGTGGTCGGACTGTCCGAAGTGCGGCCGCGGTGCAGCCTTGTAGGCGCCCCTCACGTTGCTGTAGACTTGATCAAGAATGTTGCGCTCCCTCGTCGGGAAGTTCACGTGCTGATGGTACTTGGGGAGAACAGTCCTTAGGTTACAGTGGTTGAAATCGCCAGCTACGATGAACACGGCGTCCGGGTGTGCAGTTTCTTGTTTGCTGATCGTGTCGTGCAGCAGCCCCAGCGCCGTCGCGGAGTTCGCCCTTGGCGGTATGTAAACAGCCAGTACAAATACTGCGCTGAACTCCCTCGGCAGGTAGAAGGGCCTACACTTCACCATCAGCAGTTCTATGTCATTTGAACAGTGTTTCTCTACAATCTGGGCATCTGAACACCACCTGTTGTTCACGTAGATGCAGATACCACCGCCTCTGTTCTTTCCGGATGCCGCTGTGCGGTCCCCACGGTGGACGGAGTGAGTTTGTAGCTGAATTGCCGAGTCTGGTGTGCTGTCCGAGAGCCAGGTTTCCGTGAGAATTAGAGCACAGCAATCTCTGATCTCACGCTGAGTAGTAATCCTGGCTCGCAGCTCGTCCAGCTTGTTTTCAAGGGAGCGGACATTGGCTAGAAGTAGGCTAGGTAGCGGCGGTCTTGTAGCTCTAGCTTTTAGCATAGCATGTAGCCCGCTTCTCTTGCCACGCTTCCGCCTTGACCGCTCTGCCCGTCGGCTACGCCGCTCACCCGAGGCCGGTGTTGCTGGGCCTTGCCGGTTGTAGCCATTGGAGTCCGGGCGCAGAAGAAATTCGAAGTCCGAGAGACTGAAGCTGAGTTCGTGTCGAACTTTGCCGATGTCCAGGAGAGTCTCTCTGCTGTATTTAACTTTCGCTAGAGTGGTTTGTACACTTAAGAAAAGTATTAAAACTAAAATAAATAATAAATAGCGTCGGTGTCGGGAGGATGACGCAAAGACGTCTGCCTCGGTGGGCGCCATCAAGATACATGAGCAGGGCTGAACTCTGCCTGTTCAATATCTTCATCATCACTATCTTCACTCACATCACCAGGTTTCAATGAGTTTGAAATCTGAGAGAGTTCTTCACGCAGGAGATCAGTGAAAGACCTCCCACTCTGCTTGGCAATGCTTTTTAGAGTGGCCAAGTAGGAGCTTGTGGCACCTGAACTCACCTCAGTAGAGTAGATACTGCTAAGGGCTCTTATCTGGTAGTTAGTGGATGGATCTTGCTTGTCTGCTAAGTTAAGGGGTAATAGGAGACCTATTGATTCAATAGATGACCCAAAGTGGTACTCTACAATGGTGTATTTGAGATATTTTGACTAGTGTCATCAGTGGGAATGACTCTAGCTATAGCACCATGGTGTTGCAACAGATTAGAAATTTCTTCATCTGCAGCAATGCTAATTGGTCCACTAATTAAAAGGGCATTTGGGACTTTAACTCCTTCTTTCTGTATTATTTCCATGTTTTCAATTGTTAAGTATCTAATAAGAGCTGACAAAGTACTTAAAATTCTTTTTAAAAGAATTTTAAATTTCAACTAACAACCTAACTCTATTTTGCCTATTTTGATTGTAAAATGTCAAATTAAATCCTAATTACACCTCTTGGCTGGCTCACCACTTTTTATGTAACAGATACTTCAGTAGTACCTGATTAAATATACTTTTGGAACAGTAGGTTCAGTGAAGGTGTAAGGAACAACAATTGTTTCTAAAGTTAAAAGAGATGTATTTATATTTTCAGTCTGGTTACTCAATAGTTAAAATAGTTTTTTTAGCATTGGGCATAGGTGCACTTGCACACAGGCATTGATCCACGATATTTCGCGACTCATGGCTCTTCTTCATCCAGCTTTGCTACATAAAAGCAGTCAGCGGTGGCCATGTCATAGCACATGGCACAGGACACCTGCTGACGTTCATCCTCAGGGCAATCAGAAACCTGGCAAAATAGAATGGACCAACTGTTCTTAAGAAGAAATTTCTTCTTAAAACCCACTTACGCAATTCATGAAAATTGTGACATTCACTAATGTTTTCTTACATGCAATTTGTTCTTAGGTAAGAACAGAATCTATGAGTAGTGGGAGCATTACTCCACTATCAAAAGTGTGTGTGTGTGTGTGTGTGTGTGTGTGTGTGTGTGTGTGTGTGTGTGTAGATAAAAACACCACTAATACTGTGTTTCTATGGGGCCATGTGCTCTACTTCTTGGATAGGACACTTACCCAAAACCAAATGCCTATCAGTGCACATTCAAGAATATCTATTAATGAATGGCAATTTAAATAGTAGCTAAATAATTATTAAATATCTTTCTTTAAATAGTCATTAAATACCCTTAAATACCTCTGTTTGAATAGGTAAGTACCATTAACTATTAAGATGACATTAAATAGATAAAAAACGCAGAAAATGGACTTAAAATTAACAACAATAATAACGAATGATGATGGTGCAAATTAACTTTACTGACTAACTGATGTAAGCCCTCGTTGCTCTGTCCTTGGCCTCTGTCACGAGGTTAAATGTAACATGTAAATGTAAATGTTTACAATACATTCACTTTAAGCAGGCCAACATTTCACTTGGTAGTGCAGGTAACTAACTGATAAGCAGCAGCAGCCAGCACTTCGCAAAACATCAGGGGCCGGTTTCACAAAGACAGACTTTGACTATGGTTTAGATATAACAAATAGTCAGACTTCAGATAGACATCTAAATTCATCTGTTGCACAAAGCAGTTTAGTTCTTGACTATCTTAAGCAGGACTATGGTACAATGAATTCTGGGCAAATTAAGACTTTTTTCAAAGTTAAAAAAAATGGCCAACCAAGTGACCTCATCCAACAGCTCAGCTCTGTTTACCCCAGCAGAAAATCTTTGTCTTTTGGAAGGCCTCAACAGTTACAAGGACATTTTACTTGGAAAATTCAGTGAAGAGTGTAACAATAAAAAAAGAGAACCTGATATGGAAAGAAATTGCAGCGACCGTAAACAGTGTTAATCCCACCGTTGACTGGAGCATCAAAGAAGTTAAAAAAAGATATAAAAACATGATACAAGATGCAAAGAAAGAAATGTTCAAGAGAAGAAATCCTAAAACAGGAGGTGGGCCACAGGAAAAGCTTAAAGACACTACAGAAATGGTGCTGAAGATATATGGTGGGCAGTCACCTCTGTTTTGGGGGATACGGTGGGCTAGAAAGTGGAGTATGTGGGGTCAGCAGTGGTGCGACTATCGGGGTCCCCCACCCACGCCGCCCAGTGATGGCGCTGACAACAGCCCACCAACTCAAGAAGGAGAGACAGAGACCACTGACAGCCAAGAGGAGAACACAGGTAACATTAGTCCAATAATGTCTCTAGTGATTGTTTTGGTGACTTTAGTCAAAAGAGGAAAAAAAGTTTTACTTTGTGACGGTGGTTTTGGTATGCTTATGACTGAGCCAATAGCTAGCCAGCTAATGATTTAAAGATACAGCCTACGAGGAAGCTACCGGCAAGTTACATGTCAACAAATGCTATTGTCACGCTGGTGGTGTGGTGCAGGACCCAAGTGCAGAGACACGATGATTGAAGGTGACAGAAGGAGGACTTTACTTAAAATGAAGATCAAGATACAGGTGCAAAAAAGGAACAAAACCAATAACAAAAAGGTGCAGCATAACAGTTGTGCAAACTAACACAAACAACGATAGACAAAGTACAAGGCAAACACTAGGACTTAAATAGAAGGAGAACTAAACAGGGCAAAACAGGATTGGTTAAAATTAACAAGGTTAATAATGAGACAAACAGGAACAGGTGAGGGGTGGAGACAGACACAGAACAGGCGCACAAAGACATGTCAAACTAAAAGTCCAAAATGAGGTGCAGGCTGTGACAGCTATAATGCGGGCTTCAGAATAAAGTAGTGCTTTTGGTGTTTTTGAACAGTCTGAATGATACAGCTGAGGAGAGGCAGGGAGCAGGAGAAAGGGAGCAAAGTGATCAGAGAGAGGAGAGGACGGGAGCCGGGGAGTCAGCTGCAGGTGGTCCGAGCGGAGAGGTCTGCCCTTCAGTGTCGGAGGGAACAACTGCAACTCTGTCCATGGTGCTAAAGAAACAATACCAAAATCTCCAATTTGAAGAAAGAAAATTGCTGCTTGAAATTGAGGTCTTAAAGCTTCAGCAAGATAAATTGAAGTTGGAAATGCAGTTATTTTAAGAGTAAATTAGTTGGGTACTTTTAATACCTTCAGTTTCTGTAATTGAGCCAAGATGTAACATGCATTTACTGAGACTGCAGTGCTATACAGTATTTCTTTTCGTCACATTATTTGAAGAGAGAGGCCTGCTCATTGTGCTGAACTGTTCATTGTTATTGGGGTTTTAATTGAGTAATTATTTATTAATTAATTCACTAACTTAATTGAGTATTTATTTATGTATGTATGCATGCATGTATGTATGTATGTTTGTATTTATTCATTCATTCATCAGAATAGTTTAATAAACATTATATATGTGTATACTGTATGTTACTTGTCTTGTGAGAGAGTTAAAATGTTTTCTTGTAACACCTGAGTTATAAAAAATAAACTGAGACAATATTGTTTGTTATATTGTTTGTTACTTATTTCTTTATGTAACTGAGCAGTCAGGGGCAACACAGTGGCTCAGTATAATTTGATTTTTTGTTATGATTTCTGGGAGAGAAAAGTCTGTCACCGTACATCTGTCGTACATATCGACCAGTTCCATTCTGCTCCTCCGAATCTTCTATGTCCTCCATAGTTTCATTACAATATTCATCTCTGATATCTTCTCCTTCTGGGTCAGGAAGCCAGAGCTCCCTTATGATTAATGAATTAACAGTGTTGATTATAGTTGTAGCATTAATATGAAAATAGTGCTAAGCGTTTACTAGTTGAAATAGCTTGCAATTAAAATACCTCTGTTTGAATAGGTAAGTATCATTAACTATTAAGATGACATTAAATAGATAAGATTAAATAGCCTTTTTTTGTCAGATACCCAAGTTATGCAGCACAACTGTCGCACAGATGATGTTGCAGATTCTCTCAGGTGCCTTCTGCAGTTCTCCATGAAGACAGTGAAAATGCATCTTTAGTACTCCAAAGGCTCCTACAACATTGGGAAACCTTGCAATGATGGAGAACCCACTTTTGATTTTGTTCAGCAGGTTGGTTTGGAAACTGAGGGAGCTTTGAAAGTGCCCTCGATACCCTGTGTACAATCCGTAACACTGAAAATTTGCTGAGACCCACAGTGTCAGCAACAACATTTAGGAAACTTCCTGTTGCATAAAATCTCAATGCATTGGAGTGCTGGGATGCTGTGGCTTCTTAACAGCAATGGTGGAATTATGGTATCTCGTTACTTTACGCATCATCTAAAAACTAAGCTTTATTTCAACTAATCCTGACGTGACTATCAGTGTCAAAATAACGCATTACGTACGCACGTGTGATATTGAAAACTGCTGTTTAAAATAACTGAACCGCAACACGCGCGCATGTATAAAGTCTCCACGCCAGCAATCCTTGAGTACTTACAATAAAACAACCTTCAATACTTACAACACAATGAAATGCAATTGTATGACACTTTAATGACAAGCCCTGCACTTTTCTTTTATTTCCAACAACCACATTATCCATATGTCCCATCAACAATCATAACACAATTGCACTTTAACGTTACATTCAACAGTTCTCAACAGTACCGCAACTTTAACTGATTCTTTTTCCCTGAAAAGACCAGAGCTGAAGAGCTGAAGAGTCTGTAAAAACTGACATTAGTAGACTGATAAACATTGCAAAACATTAAACAATTTAAGAATAGAATACTTTTCTATACATGTCTGCAGTACAAATGCAGAGAAACATAGAAACATGTGCTATTTATTTAAAAATCAACCAAAGTATTGCCTTTAAATCTGTAGCAAGTGTAGTACTACCTTCACTAGAAACTTGCAGGAGAATGGCTCCCATCCCATTCTGCACAGGCTCATTAAAAAATTCTAGAAGGTCCATTGGATATAATCCTAAATTAAAATGGACCTCAATAATAACTGGATTTGATGCTTTTTTTAAGTCTATTAAGAATTGTCAAGTTTTATGCGTAATGACACTTTTCTTATTGTATAAGTGATATAATGTCTCTTATATAATGACGCACCACGTAAGAACACTGCCTTATAGAACGCAAGAATGCAAGTTTCATAGACAATGATACTTACCTAAATTTTATTTAAATGACACAAAATTACATATATAATAATGCTTTCCTTAACAGAATGACAACCCAACAAAAAGAACGACTTGGCCATCTTCAACCAAGAACATGCTTTTACAGAAATAAGAATGACATCAAGTATAACAGACAGTGATATGTTTGGTATGTTTCTAATTCTATAAATGACATCAAGTTGCTTATGACATTATGCTTTTCCTATTGTTTTTTTTGTTTTTTTCTTTTGTTTTTTTTTTTTTTAAGAATGACAAATTTACTAAGAAACTACTAATGAAATCCCACTACCTGTCCTCTTGATCCCATCCTTTCCTCTCTGTTTCAGTCCATCTCTGAGGATATTCTTCCCTACATTTCTTCCTTAATCAACAGCTCCCTGTCTACTGGTATAGTTCCCTCTGCTCTGAAGAGGGCATGGGTCATGCCACTGCTAAAGAAACGCACTCTAAATCCAGCTGATGTCAGAAGCTACCGTCCATTATCTCTTCTGTCACTTCTCTCAATCCCTCGAACACGCAGTCTATAACCAACTCTCTCCTTATTTACTCCAGAATAATCTCCTGGGCCAGAACCAGTCGGGGTTCAAAGCCGGCCACTCCACTGAGACGGCCTTCCTCGCAGTCACAGAAGAGTTTCATTTGGCCAGGGCAAAGTCACTCAGCTCTGTCCTCATACTGCTCGACCTCTCCACAGCATGCGACTCTGTGAACCACCTTCTTCTTCTCTCATCCCTTGCTGGGATGGGCTTCTCAGGATCTGCGCTCATATGGTTCACATCCTACCTGTCTGACCATTCCTATCAGGTTTCTTGGAGGGAATCGGTCTCCTCCCCCCACCCTTTCTAGACCAGGGTACCACAAGGTTCTGTACTTGGCCCACTCCTTTTCTCCGTTTACTCTAGATCACTTGGACAAGTTATCTCTGCCCCTGGTCATTCCTACCACTGCTATACCAATGACACACAACTGTTCTTCTCTTTCTCCGCCTCCGACTCTCAGATCCAGCCACACATTGCAGCCTGCTTAGCAGACATTACCTCCTGGATGTCCACTAACCATCTCAAGCTCAGTCTGGAGAAGACTGAGCTTCTCTTTTTTCCATCAAAAAGTTCCCCAACGATTGATACTCCGATCACCATTGAGGGTTCCGTGGTGTCCCCCTCCAGGTCAGCCAGAAATCTCGGCGTGACCCTGGAAAACAAGCTGAACTTCACAAGCCACCTGGTCCTGCAGATTCTCCCTCTACAACATCAGGAGGATCTGCCCTTTCCTTACACAACAAGCAACCCAGCTCTTAGTTCGAGCACTCATCGTCTCCCATCTTGACTACTGCAATGCCTTACTGGCTGGCTTACCAGCCTGCACTATCAGGCCGCTTCAGCTAGTTCAGAAAGCTGCTGCACGGCTGGTATTCAACCTCCCAAAACACTGTCGTGTCACTCCGCTACTCACTGCACTTCACTGGCTTCTGGTAGCAGCCCGCATCCAGTTCAAGATGCTGGTGCTGGCTTACCAGGCCACAAGAGGCTCTGCCCCATCCAAACTTCAATTACTGATCACCCCTAACACCCCAGCCAGATCTCTCTGCTCAGCATCCTCTGGTCAGTTGGTGGTCCCCTCACTTTGGGAACCAGGCAGCCGTTCAGCTCAGCCATGTCTTTTTTCTGCCCTTGTTCCGCGGTGGTGTAATGACTTCCTCAATCAATCAGAATTACTGCATGTTTTGCCGTCTTCCATATTCCATATGAAATGATGCTTTTCTTCATTTACAAAGTCACACAACATGACAATTACTCTTGCATTTATTGTAGGCAATGCAAGTCTATGGTATGCCTCAGCATAAAATTTCATCCCATGGATACAGGAAAGAAATGAGCCGGGTTTTCAAACTTGGCATGCACATTCTCTACCCACAGGAGACGACATGCGCCAACAATCAAGAGTGTGCTCTTCTCCCATGAATTTATACAAAATTTTGAAATATTTCTTGTAGGCAATGTTGAGCGAATGGAGGGCACATTTTAAGTTCCTCAAGTCCTCACTGAAGGACTCAGGTGACTGAAACCTGGCCACATCATCCTCCCTGGAGTGCCCTGCCACACCCTATAATGTCATTTCAACATGATCAACTTTAACCCTGCGCTCACACCAGCGGCGACTTTTTGTCCCCAAGTCGCTGTGTTGCTGTTTTGCTGTCGCTTGGAGTCACCTATCTGTCGTCTTTGCTATATTCATCATGGAGTTGTATGTTTGTTTTGAAAGGCAGGTGTATTGGAATCAGTTTGCTGGTTTCTTTTAAATGCTCTTTATTAACACCTCTCAGGAGCTTCCCTTTTTCCCCATGGGCTCATGGAGTGAGTGTCACAGCTTTACAATCCTTTTAATCCTTTGCCTTAAAGTTCACAAAATGGCTTCATCCATAAGTCATTTGCTATTTATAGTTATATTAACATGTTTATGTGACTGCTTCTTGGGTACAGTATTTCTGATGATGGTTAGTTTATTGTTAACTGCATATAGATGTATTAGTGCTTGGTGGTTGAAGCTTTGGTGCTTGCGTAAATGTTTACTGTTGTATTTTTATCATTTACTGACATACTAACTTTCCAATACCTGATTACATTGGTTTATGTCAATAACCTTTCCTCTACAAATGTATTAGAGTTGTTATTTAGTACTTACCTGTCTGTATTTTTGTGTTCTTTTTCTCAGTTTTACAAGTGATATATTTTCCTGCAATAAATACAACAACCTGTCTGTTCCTTGGAGGATGCAGTGTTGGAGAAAATAATGTTAGGCTAGCTGTATAGCTGAAAACACCTTGCCTGCAACAAGTTTTAGTGAGGACAGCATAGCAGGCCTATTAATATATCGCCCAATATATGTGTGAACAAATCAGGTGCATTCCCGCAGAAAAATATGTTTTGGAGGTAACTCATTTTCCTATAAATAGTGTGATCTTGCTTGAAACACTACCGTTTCACCATTGACCGCAAAGTAGCATTTGCAGTCGCTGCTACCCATGCGCGGAGACAATGTTGGGAATCAAAATGCTAATATAGGAACTAGGGGTGTAACAGTACATGTATTTGTCATGGTACAGACGTTACAGTTCGGTGCATGCAGTCATATGGAGAATACACGGCAGCCTATGAGCAAAGATTGATGAACGTAATGTGGAACCAAATTTCACAAGCGCGAGTCTCTCATTTCATTCTCTCATAGTTGGTTTGTTCTCTTCTCTCTAAAATTTGGGATCTGATTGTGGTGCAAACATATAACGACATAAGTTTTCAAGGACCCTATGTCCTTGTTTACCGGTGCATTGTAGTAAGAAATAAACCACATTTCTTAATGAGTAATAGATGGCAATGCTGGTTGTCAATAGTTGACGATTGGCTACACACTGCTGTAGGCGGCCATGTGCAATTGTGATGTCACAAACACACAGAATTCAGAATGGGCTGTAGAAAGGCTTGTTTTCTTCACGTAGATCGAACAGCTGTAGGAGGAGAATGCATGGTTTCTGACAATGTTTCCATAGCACATTCATCTCAGAGAATTTGAAAGGGCAAGTGAAAATCTTGATTTCCGTTCTATGGCATCTTTAATGCACAACTACAGCCTACCAACTACCTCAGGGGGGACTATACAACAACTGGTGGAACATACTGTAACTTGCACTACTGTCTGTTTGAAATAAATGAAAGAAACCTAGTCTTATGCGTGATGTCCAAACTGATGTGTGAACCGAACCATGACTCCTGTGTACCGTCACACCCCTAGTAAGAACCAAAGTTTAAGAAAATGTTTCCCAGCAAAAGAATATAAGAGGAACACATCTGCTCTCTGATTGGCCAACTTTTTGTGACAGCAAGTCGCAGCGATTTTCTTGCCTGGCGATTAGTCGTGCCGTGTTGCTCAGTATCACCCATCGACCATTGCAAATGAATGACTTCCTATCGCTTTGTTGCTTGTTGTCGCTGCCAGTGTGAGCGCAGGGTAAGGCTTTTCAGACTGAAAACATCAGGGACTCATAGAGTACATTGGCCTTTTCTATGTGTGAAAAGGCAAAGGTCCTTGACGTTTCTGAGGTCAGGCGGCCCCCACGGTCATCTGCATCAAAAACGGCATGCTTCTGCGGCTCGCTACTGCTTTAGGGCAAAAGGGCTTGGAAGTACAGCCAAACAGGCTTTTGGGCCCACTCGCTCAAATGCTCGGCGCTGTCAATCCGAGCTTCCAACCAATACCAAACGAATGTCTCTGAACTCTTGGATGTGGACGTGGCTACCGCATGGGGCTACCGCATATTGGAGCGCCAGCTCAGTGTAGCACCCCCTGTGGTCAGAATTTATAACTCGCTTCACAAGGCAGCTAAGCATCTGGCTACGCATGTTGGACCTCTCGTGGGGGCGATTCAGAATCTACAGTTTGAGCCTGATCAAACTTTCCTAGCTTATGCTGCGACCTTCCAAAGGTGCACACAACCAGCATTTCTAGGGGGCGCTATGGGCTGCCTGGGCCGGTCAGCTGCCTAAAACTCAGGGGATCACTTTGGCCTCCCGGGCGCTTTTGCATGCCAAGTTTCATGGTCCTCGGACATTCAGTTGCCGATCTCATCTTTGCCCTCTGACAAAAGATGACCTCCTGTCTCTGTTAGAGACTTCTAGGGTCTGTTTCAGTTCAAAGCACCAGATAAAAATGGGCAGGGGGATGCACTTTTAAAATATGTGGTAGAGGGCCCCAATACACTCCCATGGATAATTTGGCCTGTCTGCATTCATCCTTTCTCTCAGGAGACGCAGTCAGACATTGGCTGAACCAGGAGGAAATTTCAGTGGGACAGTCACAAAGACTTTTCCAAGTTCCTGAACATGGGAAGCAAAAGAGCTACGGCTCCCAAACTTGGCATACAAAGACTACGTGAACAGGAGATGACATACAAAACATCAAGACCATGCTGTGCTATGTTGAATTTATGCAAAGTTTTTTTAAAGTTTATTGTAGGCAATTGTAAGTCAATAGCAGGGACATTACATAATTCATTTCGATGCCAAGTTTAATTAAATTGAGCTTTTTCTTACATACTTGATCTCAAGTTGAGCAAAAATGATGTTTTATCTGAGTCAGTATGATGCAAATCATCAACAGATATGATAAAGACACATTCCCTAAATTTAGACAGGCTAAGCACCCCAATCCGAAAATCTGAAATCCGAAATGGCCCAAAATCCGAAACTTTTTGAGCACCGACATGACACCACAAGTGGACAATTCTGCACCTGACCTCACTTGCCCACGTGGGGCTCTGACGCTCGGTTGGCGCCAAGACATTATGTATATTCAAATACAGTTGGTGCTAGATTGGATCAGCGGGAGGGAGAGGAATGATGTTCTGCTCCATGTGATGAAAGTGTTCGCATGCCTCTGATTGGGTAACCCTAACTCTTACCCTATCCCTAACCCAGACCCTAAGTCTCAAGAGTGTTTTTGGAATGAGAGAGACTGAGCAGTCTGCCAAAGAATGACACTATTTTCTCAGCACAAACATTTGAATCAGCACTGGATGGAATTACGCACCAACTATGAGTACATTTTTACATGTAAAAAATATGTATGCATAGCAAAGTATTGTCTCTATATTAATTATAAATGTAATGTAAATATTCTGAGAAATTTTGCAATGTATGGTCTTTATGTTATGTAGGAATCTGAAAAAAAAATATTGTAATGTGATCTCAAATATGAGTCTGATCTGAATATCTGATCTGATTTTTACTCAATCTAAAATATCTTAATTCTGTACATTCCCGAACATATGTATTCCAGTACATGATTAAATAATTACAATGACATGATTAATAGCGTTCAAAAAATGTTGCTCTCTCTCTCCCTCTCGCTCTCTCTCGCGCGCTTGCTCTCTCTCACCACTAGGTGTCTCCCCAGACACGTGGATGACTGAAAACACTCAATGCTGTTCATGCGAGTGAGTGTAAAAAAAAAAAAATGAAAGCATCACTGGGATTAAACAGTGCATCCTAGCAAACATTTTCACCCTAAAACATCTGGCAACATGGAACAAAAGGCTGACATTAAATAAAGCAATTGTATAAATGCAAAATATTCATAACAACATCTGGAAAGCAATTTTTACAACTCACAACAAATAAAAAAGTGTATTGTAACAATAAAACAAAAGTGTAGCTACTAAAATTATATCAGTATCATTTGAAATACAAAAACTTAATTTTTAAACTAACAATTTGAAATCAGTGATAAAGAAACTGAAAAACAGACTGCTTTTCTTTAATGGCTCTTCCACAGCTTGTATAAGTGCTGCTGTTTCAGAACGGTGCTTCACAGTATTCCAGTCACATGAAATCCATACTGTGGACACTTTGGTTTAGTAAAACATCACTTTCTAATGAAGCCTCTCTCTCTCTCTCTCTCACCTTCTGTCCCTTCTTCCCTCTCTCTCCCTCTCTCTTCCTCTCTCTCCCTCTCTCTCTGAATTCCAACAGAGTGACTCCTGTGAGTGACAGTAAATTGATGAGTAAGACACCACACACACTCACACACACACACAAACACACCCACACACGCGTACACACACACAAACACACACACACACACACACACACACACACACACACACACACACACACAGAGGCAGCAGGTGCTCCTTCTTGAGTCTTAATTATATGAGCTCTGATTCCTCTAATTGATATGCTAATGAGAATGTAATTAATGCATGAGAGAAAACATCCGCACCCTCATTAATTAATGGATTTATTTGATCATATATGGCCTTGCATATTTAAGTATGTACTGTACAGCCTGGAGTGGGGGAGGGACTGTGTTTGGGTTGTCAGTTGAAGAGTAAACTTGTCTGGGATGTGTCTGTGGCATATAGAAGACATAGTACCAATAGCATATAGCAAAAGCAGTATTCAGCAGTAACACATGCACACTTACATGAACTACCATACTTCTGTTTATACATATTCTTACAGTAATATTCCTGTAGTACTGCTTAGTGGTGGTGCATGGAAGTGGGCATCACAGTGGCAGAATGCCATAATCCCCTGGCAGTACTAATGTCAGAGTGTGTCAAGTGGATAAGCCTGTGTCGTGTTAAATAGTGGTATGGAGGTGTTGAATCAGTTTCTGACTTAGCAGTAGCAGACAGCAGAGGTTACAGCCTAGAGTGATGTCCAGTTGTGTTAGACTTCATATCTGTTGGCTCAAACAGTCGTAGTGAGGAGATGTTCAGTGTGATTAGATCTGTGTAACGGTGGCACAAGACTGCTGGAACACATCCTGCACAGGCTTCAGAGCTTTTATCAGAGCCCACGAGACAGGCTGTACCTCTCCGTCCCTGCGACAGACTGTTTAGATTTGCTCGAAGCAATTAAATAAACAAATAATTAAATAAGTAAATAAATAAACGAATAAATAAATAAATGAAAAATTGAATAAGTTTCTTACTGTAATATTTCCGGTCCTTTGTTGCTGTTGATGACGCTGATATTGTGGCGCTGCTGCTGTTTATGCTTTTTGGAAAAGCAAGAAGTCTTCCTGGCTGCAGATTTTATTTTTTAATGATCAAATGGGTATATTCTGCACAGAGTGTAGTATGTGTTTTTTTGATAAAATGCATTTCTAAGATTTTTTTAAAAGATGTAAGGCTTTAACAAGACGCGAACTAGCAAGCACTGTTTTAAAACATGTAAAGTCGAGCCTTAGCTGACGTTCCTGAATATGCACAGAGATCAGAATCAGGTTCCGTGGGAAGTGACATGTTAAAGGACTGAAGACGTTTGACGGATTTTACCCGCAGTGATTTGGTTGTTATATAAAAGGTTATTTAGTAAGCTAAACTACGCGCTTTCCGGAAATTAAGCAGTTGACAGCCTTTCTTAAAACTGCGGTTCATACCATATGAGCAATAACACTTTGAATCTGCTAAACGCAAGCTGAGTCGGGTGTACATGCACTGTGCGCATCTGGCGCGCACACGTTGGGCAGAGCTAATGACATTAAACCGAGCCGAAGACGGTAAGTTAGTTAAGGGAGCCCTGCCCTGCATAATGCTCCGTAGACAGCGGACACTCAAACCCGAAGTGATGGATGGCTCAACAGAAGCCGGGTCAATTAGCCGCTAGGCTTTTCTTTCACGTTTGGACCAGGACGGTGGGGGGACCCTCTCTTGTCAAGCGCCGCGACTTCAATTTATCACTGGCAAGATTGCGCGCTCACTTCGGCCCGGATTTCAGTTCCAAACGAGTCAATATGCCAAATTAGCGCATGTCCGTTTGGTTAATGTCGTAGGGCTATCTGTTACTTTTAGATATACTTATACCCATACATCGTTCTGATTCATTTTGAAGTGTAAAAAAGCGATTTGGAGATAATTACAAATGCACTGGTGATTTGTTCTTGTTGGCGAGAGGGGAAGTGTAACAAGCTCTTGTCTTGTGTAGAGTAGCTTATATTCAAGCATATGACCACAAATGACATCAACAGGCTCCCCATATTACCCGAGTTATCTTTAGAGAGAGAGAGAGAGAGAGAGAGAAAGAGTAACAAGGAGGAAGAGAGGGAAGTGTGATTACTGTATTAGTATTGTGGATTTTTGGCAAAGATGGTGAACATGTATGTGGTGTGTGTGTGTGTGTGTGTGTGTGTGTGTGTGTGTTTATTTTGTTTTCAGAAGCGTCCCATGGGATTGTTCTCTGTCAGGTCCATCTGTCGCCTCACTCCAGCGACACCCAGGGGACTGGGGAAGCCACTCAGGTCTAGAGAAGCCATAATGAAGCACAATAGGGGATTTAGAAATTGGCCAAAAAGTGTGGCCAAAGGGGCTGGGCTTTTGTACAAATGTATTCCCTCCAAAACGCAACCTTCACCCCTTGTCTTTCCCCCCAGTTCAGCTGCTCAGCAGGTTTGGCACATATTAAAATGCACGCACACACGCATACACACATACACGCGCACACACACACACAGACTCAGGGGTAATGCAGATTGACCAAAGTGCTAATTGAGGAGATTAACACAACACATCCCTTGGGAA
>NC_044495.1:45958793-45963793 GCF_902362185.1 Chanos chanos
AAAAAAAAAAGTTAAATCTCTTCAGGAATTTTTCCCTGATGTAAAAAAAATCACAGTGACAATAACAATATTTATAACAACTATAAAAACAATAATAATAAAAAAATTACCAATGCATTAACATGTCTGTAACAAATACAATAAGTTCAGAAGTTATAGCTTATATTATTACTAAACATAACAATAATAATAACTTATATAGTTTTTTTTTTTCTTAAATAGCTGAATATATGAGGTCAAGAACTTGCAACCGCTGGGAAGCATAAGATGTTTGATTTTGTAAGAAAGAAAGAAAAGAGGTCTTTGTGAAGGGAACATTTCTGTGGCTTTTGATTAGACAGAGCCCTCCTCCTGTGGCAGGTGTCAGCAGTGAGCTCATGGAGGCTTGTGACAGCGTTCTGTCTGACAGGTGTGTCCTACTTCAATTAGCGTCAATATCTACTGTACCTGTAAGGGCTCCGAGACCATCAAACACTCATGCTACACAAATCTCACATAGACGGATTCAAAAGATTTCCCTTTAACATGAGAAAAGTACTGGACGAATGGAAAAGTGCAAACGGTGGCACCTTGGGGGGCAGTTTTTGTTTTTGATGAAGGTTGTAGAGTGGTACTGTATTGCTGGTACTTCAGTATTCATTCAGGGAAAGGAAGTGAGAAAAGGGGGTCTCTGAGGTTCCTGCAGAGTTTGGCAGTGTTGGCCTCACGTATCTTCCCTTTCAAGTCTGAAGACAATTACACAGGTTTTTCATCATTGGCTTTTGACTGAAGACCTTCTCTGACTCAGTCAGTGAAATGGACTTTTCCCGACTGTTCTTCAGGCTGCTCTGTGTAAACTGTTCCGGCTCCCTCTGAGGCTGATTTCATTCGTAATGTTTCTGTGTATTCGTACATGTCTTTTTTTCTTCTAAAAAGTAGCTTGGAGTGGAATGTTGACAAATAGGAAGGGGTGTCCTCAAAGGGGCAGTAACATCATCAGTGTGCGTCGCATTAACCCTGAGTCCTGGCTGCCTTTGTGAGCTGTGACTGCTGCAGATTCCTCTACATTGGGGGAACCACGAGTCCAGTCATCGCTGGGGAGGGACAGAGAGAACAGCTTTCAGTGCACCCATTTACCCACAGTCTTTCACTTTACAGTGATGTAGCCACTCTCAGTTTGCACCCATTTACCCACAATCTTTCACTTTACAGTGATGTAGCCACTCTCAGTTTGCATTCATTTAGCCACATTATTCATTCAGTTTACAGTGTTTATAGTGGGTCACCCTAAGATGAGGTAGGATGTTATTGAAACAGTGGCAGAACTGTTTCTTAGATTTTAGAGACCAAAATCATTTATTGACTTGCATTGTATTAATTATACATTAGTTACATATTAATTACATATCAACGACTGCTCGTAAGTCTTGTTTTTGCACCTCTTATATCACTAAGATTGTGCAAAATCAAATGTTAATTTAGATGTGCTTACATAATTTACTTAAGGCAATGTATTTCCATAACTTAAGTGGATACATGTGGTTTTATAGTGTAGCAGGGATTTTGTTAGCGTAGGAGAGGGTTTATCTCCTCACCTCTGAAACTGTTGCCTCCTGAAGAGGGGCAGGCAGGGGAGGGGGAGCCCTGGGGCCTCAGGACAGGGGCGAAGGCGCTCTTCTGCTTGGCCGAGGAGGGGAAGGAGGAGAAGGGCAGCAGAGGGGTGGAGGAGCTGGAGCCTGGGATGGTAGGACTGGAGGGCATGACTGACGGAGAAGGCAGACAGAGCTTTAAGTCTTCTCTAAGAGTACATCTTTATCACAGACATTAAGTGAAGGAGAGAGTGCTTTAGAAAAGTAAGGCTGATGCAGACACTCACTGGCATAGGGAGAGCTGTTAGGGGAAGCACTGCTAAAACCAGGGGACCCTGGTACTCCCAGACTGCTCATTGGCACAGCTCCATAGCTCCCACTCATACCCCCACCGCCCCCATAGCCTGACTGCTGGGGGGTGGAGGCAGAGGGGTAGCCCCGTGGAGACAGGCTGCTGGAGTTACGAATGTACCCTGAGAAGATGGAGAGGAATGTTATCATTGCATGTTTGGTCCTGATAACAGAGCTATATTAGACCATACTGACCTCAGACTTGACTGAATACAGACCAGGTCAGCAAGCAAAAGCAGTTTCAGTTCAAGAGTTCCAACCTTCCATCCATCCATCTGTCAGTTGTTCTCTCTCTCTCTCTCTCTCTCTCTCTCTCTCTCTCTCTCTGTCTCTCTCTCTCTCTTTTCTCTCAAAATCCTTGCAGGTTGTTCAGATGTTCACCTGACACATTTTCTGTATTGGATCACTTTGTTGTGAGATTGTGAATCTAAGATTTTCAATAGCCATGTCACGTTCCTGTCTCTCTGTTATCTTGTGAGTTCTGTTATGTATTGTAGCCACGGCAACCTGCCTCAGGTCCAGGTCCTCCTCACCTTGGCCGCTGGTCTGTCCTGGCTCGCCGATGCTGACGCCCAGCTGGGAGGGGTAAGAGCTCAAGCCCATTACACTGCCGTGGACGGGGGAGCTTGGCAGAGCCTGAAGCTGACTGTGTGGGCGAGGCACACTGTACAGGGCCTCAGCAATGTCAGCCGCCCGCTTCAGCAGCATGTCCTATAGGGGGCGCAAGGGACAGGCAGAAGAGTGTAAATGAACCAGAGTGGGGTGCCTGACTGACACACCCACCCAAAACATACACACACACACACATAATCAGTCCCCGTGGTAATCCTGCCAAAGTGTGGGGTAGCTGGGATTCAAATGCACTAGGACGACCGTACACAAAGACAGACATGCACAGAGAGACAGACATGCACAGACAGACAGCTTTGTGCTGATGTGTTTCTCTCACTAAGGAGTTATGGTTATAATTTTTTAACAGTTCAACCGTTGTACCATTTCTGTGACTGAACCACAGGCATTGTGACAGAGGTATGTTTGTAATGTCTAGATGGTATATTACAGTATTATTTGTGTGAACAGTGGTGGGAATTAAAGAAGACAGTCATTTGAATATGTATATGTGAACGTATTGGTGATAGGGTTTTACCTGATTACTGTGAGTGTTGGCATATAATGCTTCAACCAGATCTGCTGCTCTTTTCAACAGCATCTCCTACAAAGAGACAGACAGAAACAAAGGTTTAGTGTGTGTGTGTGTGTGTGTTTGAGTGTGTGTATCAGATCAGATGGATATCTTATTGACTTGAATGCTAACCCTCAAACGGAAGAAGAGTGTGACGGAGAGAGAGAGAGAGAGAGAGAGAGAGGGAGAGAGAGAGAGAGAGAGAGAGAGAGAGAGAGAGAGTTACTGACCTTTGCCAATTTTTCTGGGTCACCAGGGTGTCTGGGGATGACCTTTTGAAGCCTCTGGAAGCCGTAATCTATAGTGGGCTCATTCAGTGCTGAAATCACACACACACACACACGCACACACACACGCACACACACACACACACATACTGCTGTATTAAAAAGGTACAATGGTAAGGTAGAAGAGAACACTCCACTTTTCCCCACAGTTCAGGCTTTTCTTTCACAGAAGAATGCCTTCTCTCAAACTGCGGCCTCTCACCAGTATAGATGAATCGACCTGGCGCTCCTTTGCAGAATTGCTTTGATTTGTAGGACAGTGTGACCTCTACAACCCCAGGGATGTGTCGAGGAGGCGTCTGAACACGGATGGCGTGAGGGGTGATCAGCTGAGAGATAGAGCACGACAGAAACACCTCTGATCATCTCCACAGGTTCCATCAAACACTCAGCCATTGCTAACACATCACATTAAAAGCCCACTGGCTTGGTCTCTACCAATCACAGGGAGACTGACAGATCTTGACTGTTACCTCACTCCACACCAGCATGCTGCCAAACACAACCTGCAAGCCATCAAAGAAGTTCTCCCCGATGACGATGACCATAGCGCCCCCTGTGGTCCAACCCTCACTGGGGCTGATGGCTTTGATACAGGGTGTGGCTGTAGGGGACAGGGAAACAGAAGAAAGAAAGGAGAGAAAAAGAGGGCAAAATGGTCATTATATGTGCCAAGGGTGACCTCATTCTTCATGCAAACACACATAGAGGCACATGCGCACACACACACACACACACACACACAATAAGAAGAAGAAGAAGAAGAAGAAGAATATCATTCTGTCTAGGGTTATTTTTGATTGGCCTCACCGTATTCCATACTGGTTTCCACAGTCTCCCCAGGCTCCAGCCTACGGGCACGGCGCCCGTGTTTAGAGTTATTGTGAACAAACATGTTGTCAGACACAGCCAGAACAGGCCCATCCACAGACACGGTACTGGACAGAACCACCTGTACATAAAGGGAAGACAAACAGGCCGAGGAGAGATAGAGAGAGAGAGAGAGAAACAAAAATAAGCTCACAGAAGTGTACACATGAATCATATGTGTATTCATAGTTTGCAAGTGAGAGGAAAACTATGACAGAGAAAATGGAATATGTATTGTAATTGTCCTGTGGTTATACACAAAAAAACACTTATTTAATCCAGTTATTAAAGTCAGTACTGATTCAAGCTGATATGCACAGCCCTCACTCATTTGTCAGAGTAGTCGACTACAGTTAGAGTCATCGTTATTTTAAACAGGCCATGAACAAACCAAACAGCCCCTGTACTTTTCGGCTTGTTCCTAGTTACTTTACACACTTTACAGACAAATTATATTACAGGTAGATTACTTTACTGGTAAACCGTAAATGACAGGAGAGACAGAGTACACAGTTAATGAGAAATTTGTTCTGTTCCACGCAAGGCACAGTATTCACATCTCAAATCACATAAAGATCCTGCTGATGGAGCTAAAACCAACCCTCCCTCTCTTCATGGAATATTTCTCTTCTTTTTCTCTCGTCTTGTATTTTCTGACTCATACTTATTCACTGTTTTTCCTACCCAGTGCTGTTCTCCTTCCTCTCCAGTTTCTCTCCCTCAGCATCCTCTGCTATACCT
>NC_044495.1:45968793-45976293 GCF_902362185.1 Chanos chanos
GACATGCAGGAAGAATGGATGGAGAATGAAGGGAGAGCAAGGACGGAGAATTAGGAAAGCAGATGTGCAGCATTAAAACTTACTGACATGCTGAAAACCTGCCCTACAACGCTGACACACTGAGAACAGTGACACACACACACACACACACACGCATGTGTGCACACACACATGCACATGCACACACACACATACACACACACACACACACACATACACACATACACAGACACTCTGACCACTAACAAACTACAAACAGAAAGTGATTGAAAGCTGCTCTGTAAATAAATCAACTCTATTTAAATTTTAATTTTAATAAACTCAGAGTATAATAAGGCAGAGTCAACATTTTCACACTTTGTATTAAACATCATATAACAATGGCTACAGGAGAATCATCTCTGTATGAATGCAATCTGTGAAAACATCTTTAACACACATATTCACCTCACTGACTATGATGGTCATATGATTACCTCATTCAAACATCTTTAACACACATATTCAACTCACTGACTATGATGGTCATATGATTACCTCATTCAAAGGCATCAAAAAAATCAGTCTGTCTACTCAAACTTCATATTACAGAAGACGGACTCGCCATAAGCAGGAAAAATGCCACAAACTGATTATTAAGGTAAATCTCTCAACAATCGCAGTATGTGTGTGGAGCTTTGAAACAGACTGGAGTAGGGCTAGACTAGGCTAATGTTAATTGACAGTATTGTTTTAATGTCAAGGCTGACTGTGGTAGAGTGAGGCATTAAACTGCTGCAGTAGATGGATGAATCAGAGGAAGAAGGATGGAGGTCTTGTTTTCCCTTGACGGGAGCGAGTTTGGGCTCTGAGGTCTGGGTATTTAGGGAGGGGGTGTAGGGTAGCAGAGGTGAGGGGGTAGTCATAAAATCCCCCCCTACTCCCACAGTCCCTGGGCAGACTTTGGGGCTAGACTGGTCACTGAGGTTAACACCCAGTGCACAGGACCTTTGACCTCTGCTAACAGGGCACGAGGAGAGAGTCACAAACGGATCCGACCGGTGTGGCATACCACGCAGGGACCTTTAACACTCCAGAAAGAAAAACAACTGAAAACAGACTTTCCAAGACTCTTACCTTTCCCTGGCAGACTCAGCAGTCATTTGGGTCTTTATGGTTGGTTAAATATTAGTTTTAAAAGGCCCAAAAAAGGCCCAGTGGTTAACTAATCCTGTGACTGGTTGTGTGAGTTTGATTACTTATCTGCTGAGTGAATGTCAGTGCACTGGAGAGACAGACTGCATAATGAAGGCAAGAAATCAAATGTTCTTTTCCTTTCTCTTCTGCAAAATCACTGTGTTACTGTTTATCTCTTTTCTTCTCTCTGTGTTCTCCTTCATCTCAGTTATAGTTCTTTGTCCACCTGTCTGTCTTTTATTATTTTATTTTATCGTCCATCCATTACCAATGTTTGTTTTTATTTTTCATTGTACCATTCAACATGCTACTGATGTACACAGTACATACTTTTCAGAAAATACACACACACACACACACACACACACTCACACACCATGCTTTTCTCATCTCTCATCACTTTCTGTGTTTTGTTAGAGGTGAACAGAATGATGTTTTAGTAGCACAGGCTGTGACTGACAGGCTGAAAACACTCATGCACTGAAAGAGTGTGCATCCATTTTTCAGCCAAAGAGTCAAAATTACCCTAAACAATAACCGTCTGCTGACCACACACTTACTCTTCACAGACTTAATCTGCAGTTTCACTCTCCATAATTTCACTCTGTGCAAATTTACTCTCCACACTCACTCCTTACAAACTCACACTCCACACACTTTCTCTCTCTACAAACTTACTCTACACACTCACTCTCTACAAACTCACACTCCCCACTCTTTCTCTTTCTACAAACTTTCTCTACACACTCACTCTCTACAAACTCACACTCCACACTCTTTCTCTCTCTACAAACTTACTCTGCACAGTTCCACTCTCCAAAATTTGACTCTCTTCAAACTCACTCTCCACATATTCATCCTCCACACAGACAGTGAGAGAAGAAAAAGAGAAGGGAGGGTAGAGAGAGAGAGAGAGAGAGAGAGAGAGAGAAAGAGAGAGAGCGCACTGTGAACAATGTTGATTTATAGAGTAAGGGTTGCATTGTAAAACCATCAGCTTTGGCACTGCACTGGGGTGCAAGGGACAGAGAGGGGGTTTGGGGGTTGGATGAGATGGGTTTTGGGGGTCTTCTGGGTTGTCTGGGGGGATGTGGAGGGAGTGTGTGTGAAACACGCTGCCTAAAATAGCATGAGTGTCCACCATCATCTTCATGTTATAATCTTTCTTAAAACCCTTTTTATCCACTCAAGTGACTGTAAAAGGAAGACTATATCAATCTGTCCATCCATGAAGAGCTTCTGTTTCATTTTTCTTTTCACAGCCTGTATCATAAAACAGACACGACTGACTTACATCCCCCCTTTGCTTTGATAATCTTTATTCACAGTGTAGAACCACTCAGACACACACATCATACACACACATACACACACGCACTAACATAGACACAACCACACACTCACTCCTCTTTTCTGAGAGAGTGAAACCTGGGCAATCACACAGTATTAGAAAGCGACAGCTGAGAGGGAGAAGAGAGGAGATGTCTGCTTAATTAGCCAGCAATGATAGGATCTGACAAACAACATCTGTTTCCAGAGAGAGAGAGAGAGAGAGAGATGGGGGGATGAAGGGACAGAGAGAGATGCCAACAGTGATGTCAGAGAAAGCACTGTTTGATGGAAAGATGTATGTTAAAGAGAGAGACAGACAGACAGAGAGAGAGACAGACAGAGAGAAAGAGAGAGAGACAGACAGACAGAGAGAGAGAAAGAGAGAGAGAGAGGGTCAGAAAATCAGAAAAGGGGACAAATGAACTAGTGGGAAGAAAGATCCAGATTGCAGGATTGAAAAAGTCACATGAGAAACTTCAGGGTTATGATGCACACACACACACACACACACAGATGGAGGGATGGGAGCTGGAGAGGAAGACAGGAAAGGGATGAGGGGAGTGAGGGAACGTGTGAAGAGATGGGTATGGAATCATTCTGAGGTCCAGGGCGCCATAATTTACTGTCCGTGTCTAATCAAAAGCAAATGTGCAGAGAGGAGACGCAGAGGAGCAAAAGAAGGAGAGAGGAGACAGGGATGAGTGGGGGGGAGAGAAGGGGGGGGGGGAGAGACTGGCGGGCCTCACAGCAGGCCTGCTGGGGAGCTGTCAGCGGTCCCATCAGCCCTGCTCTGAGTCCTGACAGATTCATCTCTTATACACACACATACACACTCACACACACACACACATACAAACACACAAGTGTCTTCTGATGAAAACCTCCAGCTAACCTCAGGTAAAACATCTCACATCTTTACCCACCTTACTTCTTTAACGTACTTTACTTCACCTTAACCTAACTTAAATCTGTATGCATGCAGTGACATGTGACTGGGAAATCATCATCAGTAAATGCCAGACTGTGGAAAATGAATGAAATGAAGTCAGACATCACAGCTCCTCCCAGCTGTGACATTCTTCACACATTCCACACAAACAACACCCACAGACAAACAAACAAACAAAACGGCAGGAACAGGCTCAGCCCAACACGGGGGGGCACCATTAACTCATTAGTGAAACTTAACACCCTGAACACACACACACACACACACACACACACATTTAAAACCCACCCTGCACACACTGCCAATCAAATTAATCTGGCTTCTGAAGTAAATGCTGTCTGTTTGTTTGATTCAGAGCAGGAGGGGGGTGGTGCTGGGGGGCTGAATGTTTACAGAGGGGTGCCTTCTCCCCCAGTGGACCCCACAATACACACCTATAAGCCCCCACCCCTTCTCATGTGCTGTGAAAACATTTCTGTGGAGCACTGTGGAGTGGAAGTTGGCCATACTGGACTGTCTATAATCCCAGCAGGCTGACTGGGAGAATTCTGTCTGATTCAAACTCAGATTCAAACTAAGATGGTTAGTCAACTATCAGTGGTTTCCTGTTTAATCAACTATCTGCTAAAGTCCACCCTCTTCTGTATTTGGTCCAGTGAAAGAGAGTGCTACTGTCTTTCACAATACATCACCAATCACCTACTCACACACTGTCAAACAGAAAACATAGTCTCCATCATTAAAGTCTTGAACATCAGGACTCCATGTGTCTGCTGCACACACACACACATACATGCACACAGGCACACACAAACACACACACACACACACACACACACACACACACAGTTACATACATATATTTGCACACGCACTAAAATTTTAATGGGAAATAATAGCAACCAACCGTTGTGTGTGTGTGTGTGTGTGTGTATGCGTGTGGACATGTGTGAACATGACTGTAAGGACCTGTAAGGATTTGGGACTAAGATCCAGAACAGGGAAATGCCCACACACACCAGCACGCGTGAAATCAGAGCAAGTCGACATTTCTCTATCTGAGCCATGGATACCACTGCGCACTAAAACAGCCGGAGACAATGAAAGAAAGAAAGAGAGAGAGAGAGACAGAGACAGAGAGAGAGAGAAAGACCAAGGGAGAGAGAGAAAGAAAGAAAGAAAGAAAGAAAGAAAGAAAGAAAGAAAGAAAGAAAGAAAGAAAGAAAAGTGTCTTTGCTGTGATGTGTCAGATGGAGCCGGGGGGGGGGGGGTAGTGTGTGTGTGTGTTGGGGGGGGTAGTTGTGGGGGGGGGGGCTGTGTTCTTCTGGGAGAGGAGAGGAATTTGACCCCTGACATCCATCTCCGTGTCCATGTGCTGGCCAGTCTCTGAATGTACTTTTCCAAAATGTCGGCACTGGTTATTGGTTGGCGTGGGTTGGGTCAGGACCACGGTACGCTGGATGGGCCAGGTCTATTTACAGTGAGAACGTAAGCGTTCGGAGGTCAGAGTAGAGTCAATGAGCCAAAATCTCAGTGAGAGAAAGCACTAGAGTCCAGCTCAGACTGAAGACATGACCAGGCGTGGTGGGAATGTAGACAGACCATGCATATGGTTAAGAGTCATTTATTAGAATGAAGAAGCACATGGAGAAAGTCTCCTGCATTAGCATTAACATCACCATAAACAATTTATCTTCAAGAACATGCTGACTGACTAATCCACACACCACACACACACACACACACACACACACACATCTACTCATACTACACACATGCCACACACTCATTTATACTCACACTACACGCACATACTCACAAACACACGCACACGCACACACACACACACACAGTTATGGTACATACACATCATGTTTTCAGAGCAATATCTAACTGCATTTTTATTAAGCACGTTGCACAGTGTGTATTAGGTCTGGCCGTGTGCTGTGTTTGGTATTGTTTTACTCTTAACATGTTGCACATAAAGCCTCTCCTCGTGAAATGGTCTGTGTTTTTTAAGTGCTGGGGGAGGAGATGGGGGGGCTACTGGTTGGACTGGAGAGTTTTTATTGATTATTCTGTTTTCTTGTACCACCACCTTGTTAAAATAGAACTCTCTGGAAAAGCGCAATCAATTAGAGCAATATTGTAGAGCATTGATTGCTTCTCTCCTTCTTTTCTAGCTTTACCATGGTAACCGCATCACTTTCCATGCATCCATATATTGATCTGACAATAGTACAGTCCGGTTAATACACATACCCTCAGCAGCAAACCCATGTCTGTATGACAGAGAGAAACACTCCAGAAATACCAAGCAGTGTCGACCATGGGCTCACTTGCAGAGAGAGTATGTTTTTCTTTCTTAGTCTTATCTAGGCTGATCCCTAATACTTACAAATTTAACTCTTCACATTCTTCAGCTGTTTTTTGGTTGTTTGTCTGTTAGTTTGTTTGGGCTTTTTTGGAAGGTATGGAATGCCAGTTCCACTATTTCTTTACTGCACAGAACACCTCTGAACCCCTCTTCTTCTACATTTTTATTAGATGTTCATAAAGTCTAAATACACACACACACACACACACAGGCATGCATCCAGATTTGACCCTAACATTTACATAAAGAAACTGCATGAAAAAGCATAGCAGAATTTGATGGTGGACTGAAACATTATTGCGATATCTCTGCATCTTGCACCCAAATGCAAGTGTGTGTGTGTGTGTGTAAAATATGTGAAATGCAACTAATGAACTTCTGTCTGTATCTGCAGACTTTAGATAATGAGAATGTATGGGGGAGACCATATGGACATGTTGGGATCAGTCAGCTGATTACCACTGAGTCTCTTCAACCTGAGCAGCCAGGCCCTGCGGAGTCCAACCCACCAACAGTCACCCATCCATCAATCAATGCACTGAATGGTCCATCTATCTATCTATTAATCAATCGATCAATCAATCACAGATGGCAAACTCAGGCTAAGGAAATCTGATGTCAGAGCACACAGGTGCCAGTGCAAAATCTACAGAAAAACAATAAACAGGAAACATACACTGTGACATCTAATTAACTAACTCAAAAAAATTAAATAGACTCAAACGCATTATGTTTTACAAAGTAGTGGTGGATGTACTTTCAGTAAGTTGAGGCTGATGGGAGTATGAACGTGAATGAACACTGCCTGGAATACATCAGATCACAAGTACAGATGATCCATGTGTGGGGTGTTAGTACATACATTAGGTTTATATGTGGCGTTGTAGCACAGACATTAGGTTAATGTGTAGTGTGTTAGTACAGACATTAGCTTAATGTGTGGTGTGTTAGTACAGACATTAGATTAATGCATAGTGTGCTAGTACAGACATTAGGTGAATATGTAGTGTATTGGTACAGGCATTAGGTTAATGTGTATTGTGTTTGTACAGACATTAGATTAATGCATAGTGTTATAGTACAGACATTAGGTTAATGTGTAGTGTGTTAGTACAGACATTAGGTTAATGTGTAGTGTGTTAGTACAGACATCAGGTTAATGTGTAGTGTGCTAATGCAGACATTAGGTTAATGTGTAGTGTGTTAGTACAGACATTAGGTTAATGTGTAGTGTATTAGTACAGACATTAGGTTAATGTGTAGTGTGTTGGCACAGACATTCTGTTAACTTGGTTAAGGCTGACCTAAAAATGCACAACACAAGCATAACTCATAAACAGCTACAGCTGACCCTGGATCAGTTATTTGGCAAAGGTCTTAGCTCCTCAGGGATGAAATGGAAGCTGTTTTCTCTCCTTTCACTAATAACTGGATTACTGAATGGGGGAAAGAGTGGCAGACTGAGGGAGAGAGGGGGAGGGGGGAGGACAGAAAGAGACAAGGCAAAGCCTAAACAATATGGAGAGAGATTAAAAAATGGGGGGGGGGGGGTGCCTTGGGATTTCCAATTCCCTTGAGTCTGTGGGTAGGTGTCCTGATGAGGCTGACCAATTATAACAATATTAACAGGGCTCGAGGTGGGGGAGGGAGAGAAAGGGAGACATGG